>NC_142527.1:23735200-23812700 GCF_964205215.1 Stylophora pistillata | reverse complement strand
AAAAGTATTTAATTTTTTCTGTTTTCTTGTGCATTTCTTGTCACGGAAGCAGCTGCCTGTCGAAGGGGAAGTTCAATTGAATTTTTTTTTCTATTTTGGCGAATAAATTGAGATCTCGCTGTTTTGACACTGATGGACTGAAGAGGATGACATAAAATGTAAGTTTCAAAGCATGCTTTCATAAAACTTTCGATATTTTTAATTTCATGGGTATCTTTCCTACAACAGATAGCATATAAACTGAATGAATCTGTGAATATATCAATAAGGAAAATCGGGAATAGTCCTATGTAACTGAAACGAAAAGGCAGCATCGCTTGATATTCAATAACATCTTTTCCCTAACGAAGGCAGACACTTAAAAATTTCAGACTGTTCACAAACTATTTCTCGGCTATTGCTGCTGTTGCTTTACGCCAAATAAGCATGGAAGTTTTCTGCCTGCAGGAACATCTCAGTAGTGCAGCGTCCATTGTACTATCAGTATGGTTCTCCTTCTCTAGCCTTGCAGCTGTAACTGGCAACGCAGTTGTGTTGTGGCTGTTCTATGAAAAGGAGTCTCTAAGAACAGTTTCTAACCGGTGTTTAACCTCAGCGGGGGATGGTTCGATTGGCCATGTCATAAAGTATTTTCTGGATTGTTGTCGAATGTTAAATTAAGCCATTAACTTATAGCAACTTGTTTATGATTATATTCACGTTGTGGATTCACACAACCGTGACCACTGTGTTTCAGTTGACCATTTCTTTGCGACTCGGTTTTCTTTCCGGTATCAGGACAAGCAAGAGGAGATGCTTTGCGGTAATTATTTTAGTGTGGTTCATCTCATTGAGTCTTCCTTTTTCGATAACGTTCTTTCAACTACTAAGAAAGGATAAAAAAGCGTTATGTTCATTGTATGTGCAGCGTAGAGTAGTTCCATCATTATTAGTCTCCATTTGCTATAATTTAATTTTCAAACTAACCAGAAAACAATTCGGGGGAATTTTAGAAGTTTCCTCACTCAGGCGAGAATATTAGAGTTCGTGCCATGCAAAATTTAAAAGCTTTCAAAATAATCGATTTTGTTTTTGCTGCCTGCATCGTCTGCTGGATGCCACATGTAGTTCTGCTCTTTGTTGAATTGTAGAATATCAACGTAAAATAGAAGTCTAGTCAGCGTAGGGCAATTTAATTGTTGTATGGCCTTGGGCCTAGGCAATCGATTTTTCCTTATCAGCGATCAACCCATTGATTACTACTTCAGAAATAGCGAATTTCGCCGAGCCTTTCGACGCACCTTACAATGGCTGCCCTTTGGAAATGAACTCCGGAGAGAAACTCCGGAGAGAATTCTCTTGCGGAATTCGATGTATAATGACAAGTTGATTTTGCAGATGGCGCCAATGCCAGTTCTCCATTGAGGCCGTTAATGTTGAGTTTCTCGTACAGAGATTATAGTGTAACATGAAACAAACCAGTATCTACCAGCTTCTGGACCATGTTTGTCGAAAGGTGAAGCTTTCAATCGAACGTCTGGATGGTATATTGTCGTTGTTCCGAGAAGATGGCTTGATCGAAGGCCTCATTCGGCGATGCACATTTACCATGATTGACCGATATAATTGTTCATGTGCAATTTGAAGTGGAGGAGTGAAAACAATTTGGAGTGAAAACAATTTGCTTTGACGTCTTCCAGATTGTTATGAGCGTCAAACTTAGCAGAAATTAGGGTTTCATATACCTCAGTAATTTGTTGGACGTCATATATTTCGCGAGTTTCTTTAAATAATTTTCGAGGTACTAGAGGTATGAACAAGCCTTGGCTTCATTTTTATTTTTTTTCTCTTTGCCACTGTCAGAACCATGAAGTTTCATTATTCCGTTTTAAATAGTAAACAAAACAAATTTTGCAATCCTTTCTTAACAAATGCGAGTTTTTTCGTAGTTGTAATTTACTGTTTAGCGAGGGAAATATCAACAATCTTTCTCACAAGTTTATAATGAAGATGAATATTTTATTTTAATTTTACTGTCTGTGGTTGAGTTAGAATTAAAGTCTCGTCTACATTTTTACGATCTCTTGCTTACTGAAAATTATGTTTATTTTTATGGCAAAATTTACACTTCTCCATTTCCGTTTATAAAACTGTCAATGTTTACAATCCTGCGGATCCAACAGAGATTTTATTTACCTTTTTATCTTCTAGTGAGTTGTTTAGGAAAGTTCTCGGTCATTTAATTTTATTAGGAATCAAATTCAATGCGAAAAAAATCGTAGCATTCAGAGCTATCAACTTAATTTTTTCGCGGAACAAATTAAGACCTACCGAATTCGCTGGACGCGACTTTATTGATAGGGTTTCGACTTCACCATCCTCCTTTAGCTCGTCAAATAAAATTTTTTTGACCACTTTCGACAAGAATCCTGCCATCCGAACATTTTTCTACCTGCTTTCAAGAAGTAAACTTTTCATTTTTGTTTCTCAAACAACCGCTTCCGCTGGAAACAATAGAGGTACCCGGCAATTTTGAAACGCTCATGGCGGCCATGTCTGTTTATAACTCGCGCGCGCTATCGCTTATTTCTCTCGCGAGTAATTAGCTTGCGTGTATCTTGGAATCCATTCTCCGCACGGTCCAAAAACCCCTTTGGAGCCTCCTTAAAGTGGAAAATTCTTATCAATAAAGATTTTTTATACATGAACACGTAAAAACTAGCAAGTTAAACCGACGTTTCTAAGTCATCATGACGCCATTGTCAAGGTAAATGTTTTCATAACGAAACCTGATTAAACATCATACCGGAAAGATAAAGGAGGAAATTAAAACTCTTTGTCAATTTTAGACAGTTTGGATATGCAAAATCGAGAGAAGAAGGAACGCTTACCGACCCTGCAGACCTTGCCTTTTTTTTTTAATTTTTTTGTTATTCCTATTTCTTTTCTAATCAAGGATTGACAAAATTCGTGCTTAAAATAGTCCGGTGCGGACTTGCGATATGGGGATGTGATGTGCAATAAAGCGCTTGGGTTTTCATCCCACCCAGTAGAGACCTCGTACCAAGAAGGACGTCCAAAGTAACTGGAACGTGGTGAAACAAAATGCTTGAAAAGTAGAATAATGGCTCTGCAAGTGTACTCTAACTGCTTTGAACATTTCTTGGGCGACCCCTATAAAATAACAGAGTGCACGTTCACCAAAGTTTACATACATTTTTCGAACGGAAACCCTGAAGGTGAATTACCTATTCACGTATATTCCTGTTTGAAAAATAAGCCGTACTGTTCTGACTTGTTTCACTGAAGAGAGAGTTTTACTCATGTATATATATTTGCGGAACGAAACCCCGAAGGAAAATTGCGCTTCAACGCTGATTGAACTTGCTATATTGAAAATAGAGCTCTGACGCCGCCTGAGAGTACAATCACTTGAAAGCCTCCATTGGACGAGTGGAATTCTTTGAAAAAAATGTGAGTTTCTTTCCTATCGAGCTTTTCTCTGGTGTCAACATTGTGACTGCATATTTTCAGTTAAGCTTTGATCCCATTTTCATCTGTGTAAAGTCCTGATATATATCAATCACCTGTTACGGTACGTTTTGAAACGCTAAAGTTTGAAAAAACCGTAGAATTTCCCAGCTACAAGTTGCTGTTTTGGTCTATTGATTTTATTCGAGACAAGCGCTAGTATTTTTTTATTCCGTTTGAAAATCCATGCAGTTCATATATCAAAATTAAGAGACGATTAACAAACAGAGCAATGAGGAAGTGTCTCTTAAAACCACTCATAGAAGCTGACTGTCGCAGTAACTTGACATTAGAACTTTACAGACTTTATTTTAGGATCCGCCTTAAGCAACATGCTCCAATTAAATGGTTGAGGAGAAAGCTCACTTTTGGAATTAAAGTAACCCTGGTAAGATACTAGCTCTAATTAAACTGTAAGCCGTTGATTTATAATATCCCTGGAATTAACAGCATTCATTCCAAGTTTTCTAACTTCCCACCATCAAAGCAGCTGCGTCTCAGGAAAAACATATTTTACTAAATAGATTATCTTCGTGTATCTGCGAATAAATGAAGACTTAGTTTTTCTTATCAGCAATGACATACGTACCCATTAAGACATTAAACTACGGCAAGAGGAAATGATATCCCATTATTTTCTCTTGAATACGGTTAGAAACATATCTTTTAGATTGCGATATATGGATAAGTTTACAACTTAGCTTCTAGAATTTCTTGTCACGGTTAATATACAACATTTTTAAAGCGGAAAATATTACACGATGGCATATATGCAAAATCATCGTATTAGTTCCTGTAAAATCTGCTTTGTTTTATGGGAGAGAGAGGTTAATTTTAAAGAATAAAGTGTCAAACTTTTCTCTAGCCTCTGATGTCATCGAATTCTGAATTCACATGAATAACAGTTGTCCAGACGAACATCTTAGCCGTGCAGCGTCCATCGTTCTATCGCTGTGGTTCTTCTTGTCTGGATTAGCAACCGTAACAGGAAATGCGGTCGTGTTGTGGTTGCTTTACAGAAAATAGTCTTTACGAACAATTTCCAACCGATTCTTAACCTCGTTGTCAGTAGCAGACCTTTTAGTTGGGTTGGTTCTTGATCCTACCTGGATCGTCATCAGATGCTTGATTCAGCCACCAGCTGGGAGCACTTTGCACAACAGTATATACATGTTGTGGATTCACACAACCAACGCCACAACCTTTAACTTGTGCTGCGTGTCTGTAGACCGGTTTATTGCGATTCGGTTTCCTTTCCGTTATCAGGAGATTGTAACCAAGAAAAGATGCTGTGCGGTGATTATTTTTGTGTGGCAAATTTCATTAGGTCTTCGTGATTTCACCATATTTTGAAGAAAATATTGAAAACTTAGTGCTGTGGTTGTCTCTGGCATTTGTAACACACGTAGCTCCATTATTTGTGGTCACTTTTTGTTATATGTTTATGTTTAAAACTGCACGACATCAATACAAAAGGACATTTCCCAGCGAAAATCTTCAAAGCTTCGACGTAAATAGCATTCCAGGGAATGGAGCCATAAAAAATTTCAAAGCTATTAAAACAATCGGTTGTATTTTGGGTGTCTATATTGTTTCATGGATGCCCAGTCTGGTTTTACTTGTGGTTCATTGTTATTATACAGCGGCGAGTCGCCTTTGTGACGACATCAAAGTAGACAGAGTTGTATGGCCTTGGGTTGAGGCAATCGCTTTTACTTCATCAGCAATCAACCCATTGATTTATTACTTCAGAAATAGCGACTTTCGCCGAGCCTTTCGCCGCACCTTCCATTGGCTGCCTCGTGTTCATGAACAAAATGCACAAGACCTTAATGCACAACCAAAGCAGAGCTCAGTGTTACGAAATGGTGGAACTAGTGCCGGCTTTGCAAGTAAGGAAACAGGGCTCTGAGGAAAGCGAAAATTATAAATCTCTTCCTCATCAATTCTACGCCTGGCTCCTGGTAGAGACATGGTGTTCAAAACGGGAAACAGGACTCCTCAGCACTTTTATATAATTCTCTTAAATTAATTCCTAGACCTAGTTTAGACATTCAAGTTTTTGATGACATGTAATATTTATGTCAAACGCTTTTCCCTAAGCATTAGTCGTTCGTCAGTGATTGATTCGGGCATGATGTATAAAGAACTGACGTAGAACTTGTTTTTAGTGAAATCCTTTACATATAAAGGCCAGGATAAAAACATTTTCTAGGCCATGTTTTGCTTTTCTTCAAAGGACTCGAGGGTATCAAAAGTGAAAATTTATTCCAAACAGACTTAGACCCTGAAGCTTTTCTTACCAACATTGACTTACATTTATATTTCTAAAACCTCTTAATGTTAGTCTGCTTTTCTGTAAAAGAGTCATTTTAAGCGTGATGGACGTGTCAGTTTGTCCAAAATCAAAATCTGTCCCCAAGGAAACTGTCTTTCGGCTGGCGCAAATTGGCGGATGATGGCAACCTTTGCACTAAAAATAGCCTGCTTTGCAACGGAAATTGGCGAGAGAAAAATGTTTCCTAAGTGGAACAATACCACTTTCATGTAATGGATTGAATTTCTGGGAATAATTGCAAAATATTTATTGTTAATAAAAATAACAGACCAAATGGCAGATTTGGATGTTATTATAAATTTACCCATCACAACATTTTAAGATAAAATGGAGTTCATGCTTTCAATAAACAGCATATCTGAGACGAATACACTTTGATATGATTGTAAGCAAATATATTATTTCAGTTTCTGTTACACTATTCTCTTACTTCTCCTGTAGACTACATCAAATGTAAATGAAAATCAACTGTTTGAGTTGGGCGAACATTTCAGCTGTGCAGCGACCATGTATCTATCTCTGCCACTTTCCTTGTCCATTTTAGTAGCTGCAACTGAAAACACAGTTGCGCTGGGGTTTTTTTACGAACAAACTCGAACTGATTTTAGGCGTCTTTGCCTGTTATTGACTTTTTAGCTGGGCTTGTCACAAACTACTGTGTGGATCCCTAACGATCGATGACAGCATTCTTTTTTCACTCAACAGGCAACTTCTAGATCCGGATAGTTTACAAATCGATTTCTTTTCTGTTATCAGTAAACTCTCACCTCGTGTTTAAATGAGAGTTTGTACCCACGGTAAAAGTTCTCTATTGCTTAAATCCTAGGGCAAAACACGAGTGTAAAGGAAAGATATCAATCTTAGTTGTCTGGCCTTCGGCTGCTGTGATCACGTCTTTATCAGCGATCAACCCATTAACTACTTCTTTCGAAATAGGGAGTTTCGCCAAGTGTTTTGTCGTACCTTGGTTGCCTTGTAAACCCAGCGGAAGAATCACTCTACAAGTGGAGGTAAAACCGGACCGAAACTGGGAACTGGATAGACCAAAATATTAGGATGTCTCACTTTATGAGGCTAGCAACAACTAACGAAGGGCAATTCAAACAAAACATTGGACTTACAATTTTTAAACATACTTGGACCCAAATGATGAGCAGATTGTGATCTTAAAAGCTACTTTTCGTATTTTTTTTTTCGAGAAAATCAGTTTGAATCTAAATGAAGATCCTGCTTGAAATAATCCCAAACTTGGGTTTCTTTATGATACCTAATGTTTCTGTCATTCTTCAAGTTTCATGAATACCTCCGTCGCCAACTCGAAAACTTAATTATTTGGATATATAATAATGGCAATTTGGTCGCCCCAGGCAGCAAAAATTGCGTGCAAATTTTGCTATCGATCAATACAATCATACGCGGCAATTTGTCACTTTGAATCCCAGGATCCAATCTGTAAAATATGGTATTAATATCCCCAGCCTGAACGACTGACTTTACTGGGAATTATTTGAGATGAACGAGGTAAGCTGCCAAACCGGGCGCACAAAGCGAAAGCCGACAAATTCAATCACTGGTATCAGCTATCGTCATTTTGCCGATCGCAGGGATCGGTAAAAACCACAATCTTCATGAAGACTGCCTTGTGTGTCACTGATTTGTTAAAATTGATTGATACTTAATTCTGCGAGAAGCGATATTCATAATTGTATGGTGATACCATATAAGAGTCGCAATTCTAATAAATATCTATAGAGATTGCACAACAGCTAGGACTGATGCGAGAGGCATCTTGGAGAGAATGTGGTTGGTGTGGGTCCTATTCGGCAATCATAAGAGTTCATACCCCTCATATTGCCATTTTTCTCAGCCGTTTATTTTGCAGTCGTAATGTGCACTGGGAACCAACGTTAAAAGAGTCTAGTGATTCCATGTTTAAGAACGAGGACAGGTACTACTCTTGTGGACCCGTACCCATTCCCCTCTCTTCCAATCGGATAACAATGTCCCTCGTTCGATGCTAGAATTGAGAATCCTAGTTAGTGAAGGGGCCAATTCCTCAGCTATTAGTTTTGAAATTCTGGGTTGCAAACCACCATATCCAGTTGCTTTACGAGTATTAAGATCTTCAAGGGTATCCTTCACTTCATGATGATTTACGGGTCTGAAACAAAAGGAATCATTTGATTCCCCCATATATGTAGAAATGAAAGGTAGACTGCTATGCGCAATAAAATGTTTCTCAGTTAAATCATCTACCTGTTCACCTCTTTTTCCCTTGGTCATGGATGAGAAATACTCAGAAAGACACTCTGCCATTACTAGCGTATCTCTTTCCAGTATGCCATCAATGGATAAATGTATTTCTCTCCCTGTCCTTTCTATCCAAAAACAGTTTGAAGGGATTCTATCAAAGAAACGATTGTAATGGAGGGTAAGTGGCTTTGAATACAGGCGAGAGCTCCACTCGAACGTTTCTTTAATTCATGCTCTCACTACTATACATGTACACTCTTTTCCCTCGCTCGCCTCGTGCGTTAACATCCGGGCCCTAGCGTATGACCGTATTGGGTAACGACACTACAACGATGTTGTGTGTTGATAACTGTAATCTGGGTTATTTCTATGTTCCTTCCTTTCCCAGTAGTATTTGTCAAAGATGAATCCTCTGTTCATCAAGCAGAACTGTGGTGTTACGAGTTTGATGTTTGAATGGCAGGTGATTTGCAGTCTAAACAGAACGCAGGGTTGTCGGAACAGCAACAAAATTTCCAAAATGAACGTAGCTTCTACTCAATAAACTCTACACTTGTACGTAACTTAGTAAACTTACACGGCCTCCGCCGACTTCACGCAACTTGTAAAATACACACGGCCCCCGCTAACTTCAATAAACTTGAAAAATACACACGGCCTCCGCCATCTTCAATAAATTTGAAAATACACACGGCCTTCGCCAAATTCAGCGAACACTGCCTCGTCACGCTTGATCCCCTTTCCCTCGATCACGACTGCTCACGAACAACTCTCTTCGCTTGTCAAAACTTAGTTAAAACTTCGCTTAACCTATCCTACTTATATACTCACGCGATAAAATACTAGAACTTTCTAAAAAAGGTCTAATTATAGCAACATTACAAAATATACCGCTTTTGGAAACGATTAGATAATGTACTAAAATAAACAAGCCATGACCTTTCGCGAAGCTTCCAGAGGGCCATGCATATCACGCAACACTATTTTTCGTAACATGTGGTTATCATTCGCAATTATGTTATTTGTATTTTCGATCATGGTGGTATCTTTCTGCTACATTTATATTTTCAGAAAAGTCAATAAGCAACAAAAGCAAGTGAAGAAGGCACATCTGCCATCAAGTTAATTTTAATGCTGTTGCTATCTATCTGTATCCCGAGGTAGTACAACAATCTTGCAGCTTGTCAGCTTGTAGGTGTATCTTAAATCATAAACATCTTGGGGGGTTACTTGCAAGGGCCGTGGCTCTCCAGTTAACAAGAATAAGAGTTTACAATTATTCGGATTTTCTTAGTTATATTACGTTACTCCTTTTGTTTCCTTGTAATGGAGAAGAGGAGTCTGCTTGCAAGGGCAGCAGTTCCTGTTTCCAGTGCTGCATTTCCTTTGGGTGGGGTGAGCACCAGGATTGCAGAGAATCCTAATGCTCTTTGGCGTTTTTGAGTGCCCTCACCTTTATTGGGCCATAAAAGGTTTAATTTTGTTCCACGTAAATTTCTCAAGATCTCAAAACATGTTTTCATTAAAGCGGCTATGGGCCTTTGTTCATTGCCATTTAACTCCAACCAGTGGTTTGTTTTGATTTGTGTTGGGGCGCAGCAAACGAACTTCAGGATATGCAGAACTGATTTATTCATATATGTAGACTGGACAAAGGGGAAAAACATAAATGAAATATTTGCTTGCGAACGGGATTTTTATGTTTTTTACCTGGCAATCTAATGTTTAATTGTCTTGTCGTGTTACTGGTTACGTGACAACATCCGGACATGTGCCTAGAGCTCCCGGGGTTAAATCAATGCATGACCCTCTAAGACTAAAGGTCGGTATTGCACAATCTGCTGCTATCGCGTCATTCTATTCTTTGGCTGGCTGGGAAAGGAGTGTTTTCGCTCCCAACCCTGCCCTTATTTTGTCCTCTCGGCATAGCGCTAGGTTGTTGTTTTCCAATTTCGTTTTTGGGTGCCCTACCTTTACCGGGCCAAATGTTTAATTTTGTTCCTCGTAAATTTCTCAAGATCTCAAAACACGTTTTTATTAGAGCGGCTATGGGCCTTTGTTCATAGCCATTTAACTCCACCCAGTGGTTTGTTTTGATTTATGTTGGGGCCTAGCAAACGAGTTTCAGGATATGCAGCACTGATTTATTTATATTTGTAGACTGGACAAAGGGGAAAAACATAAAACAATGAATTGGTGGCAATTTCGGTGTACAAAGGCAGTCTTGCGGGATTAGAACTCTTTCTTCTTCTAAAATCTCTGTTCGCTCTAACATATTGGCATTGTTCCTGCTTACCTGACGGGCGCTATATTTTTTTTATCTCATTAACTTCGGTAGTTTACAAGAATTTCCAGCCCAAAGAAAAGCTGTAATGGCACATGTCTAAAATTACAGCTGTAAGATACATTTTTACGTTTGTTTGACATCGCCGAGTCATTGGTCTAGTCGTATTTCATAAAAAAAACCAAATGACTTTTCCGACTTCCGAAAGAGCTTATCATTAAATTTTAAGGAGACTGAGAGGTGAGTTTCTTGTGACCCAGACTGATATTTACTCTTGAAAACAAATAATGACAGATTAAAATCATGCTTCATTTGGTAGTCATCAATTAATCTAGACACATATACGTTTTCTGTTGTTAGATCAGACTATAACATTTATCATCAAACTGGCCCGCTAACTCGGTAGGAATCAATGCGGTCACTTTTGTGATTAGAACGAAACTCCATTTAACTGTTAACCAGGAACTGTTAGCGATATGAGTATTCAAATTGAGAGTTTCCTCGTAGACATCCTGTTTCAATTTAATAAAAACACCTGCATGTCAACGGAAACCTTTCTGTTAATTTTGGTTCTAAATTTTCCACAAAATCACTTGAATCGTAGCGACGACTCTTTTTCATAAGGACAGGAAGATTAAGACATTGATAAAGATTTCGAAACATTTTGCTGGAAAGAGTTCTTGTTGTTGTTTATTTTCTTTTTCTTTTTTCAACTCACCTTTTCGGAAACTTTTAAAGACCAATAAGGCGCGCCTGTAAATAAAAAAGGGTCTTGGATGACTGGGATATGATAATCTATCAAAACACTCAAGTTTCAGAAAGATCTGTTTGGTTTGCCGAGAGGAAAAGAAAATTTCAAGAATTTCCAAAGCTTAATTTCTTTCTTCTGCTGTCGCTGTTCGCCATCTAACCATGAATGATAGCGACCCAAACGTTCAGCTTAGCAGTGCAGCGTCCATCGTTCTATCACTGTGGCTCTCCTTGTCTGGTTTTGCAGCCGTAACTGGAAATGCAGTCGTGTTGTGGCTATTCTACAAACACGAGTCTCTACGAACAATTTCCAACCATTTCTTGGCCTCTTTATCCGTGGCTGACCTTTTCGTTGGGCTGGTGATAGTCCCTGCGTGGGTCATTTTCACATGGTGGTTAACATTTCACAGTGTGGTTAGCTTCTTTTTAGAATTTTTGTGGATTCACACGACCGTCACCACTACTTTCAACATATGCTGTGTTTCAATCGACCGATTTATTGCCATTCGGTTTCCATTTCGCTATCAGGACATTGTCACCAAGAAAAGATGTTACCTGGTGATAACTTTGGTGTGGTTATTTTCACTGGGTCTTCCTCTCTCGATGTTGTCAGTACATGGCGAGCAAAGTATTGATGTTTCAGTGCTGTGGATTTCTGTGGCAGTTATAACATTTGCTTTTCCAATACTTGTAGTCTCACTTTCCTATATTTTTATTTTCAAAGCGGCAAAAAAGCAATTTCAAAGAATATCAGCAGGAGAAAATCCCACAATATCCCACGACAATTCTGGAGTTCCTACAACGCAAAACTTTAAAGCTATAAAAACAATCGGTTTCGTTTTAGGTGCTTGTATTATCGCATGGATGCCCAGTTTTGTTGTTCTGTTTGTTGATTGTTACTATACCGTGATAAATGAATGGGATAAAGTTGACAGATTATATTTTATTGTGTGGCCTTGGGTTGAGGCAATCGCTTTTACCTCATCAGCAATCAATCCATTCATATATTACTTTCGAAATAAAGAGTTCCGTCAAGCCTTTCGCCCTTAGCTTTCGCTGGTTACCTAGTGAAAACAGAAAGGAAAGGACAACAACAACCGGGCTGAATCCAACTCGAAACTCAATGGTACGAAATGGTGTGAGTTCTGGAGATGTAGGGACTAAAAACCCGAGCCCCGAGGACATCTTAAAGGAAAATGACTCTGCCATTGATTGATGAAATGGACTGCAACTCTGGTTTGTGCATTAATAACAAATTTTATGATAATAGTGTGTTATATCTAATAAAAGAATCCTCTTTGCAACAGTCCTTAGTTTGAAAGTCTCTTGATACGTACAACACCCTCCGCACATTGCCTAAATGTTATGATTTGCTTTTGCAATTACTCAGTTGCGTTATATGGAGATGTTAATAATATAATATAGAACAGGTTGTACTTTTCTCTATAAATGGCATCAGGTGATCTCAGGTTAGTCGGCGTCAACTTAGTGATCCCGGTTAGGATGATTAGGTCAAATCTATATACGTATTGCAGCTTGCTGATAGAAGCTGCTTCAGCCGGAAGAAGGCCTGAGCAGTTTAGTATCGATCTCTAAATCATTGTAGATTTCCTAAAAATACTCATTACACAATATTCGTATTTTTGATGATATTGAGTGCCTTACATTCACACATTCACAGCGAAATGACAGTTAATTATTATTCTGTGATCAGGGAGCATTATGTGCTTATGAAAGTTCTTCTCCATTCAGTTTTAGCAGGTGACAAACTTCAGATCAATTTCACGCAGAGTTGTATGATAAGTATTGAGGTAACAAACTTAGGATCATGATCCTCTCTTTTTTTTTCCTCAACCCATTCCGAATTTGACTCAACAGTGGACCTGGTGTCGTTGCTTATTTTGGAGCCAAATTAAATTGTCAAAAGTTTTCTAAGAAGCTCAATCAACGTTCCATGATGATTAGAATTGTCTGTTTAAATTGAAGAGTCTCTCGAAGAGTGAGAGCTTGAATATGTATGAATACATTCTTCAAATTCTAGAGTTAAAGCTACATTATCATAGGAAAACATGCAACAACATTTTGTAGTAAACTGCAATTACATTTCAGGCGTAAAGCAGTCCTAATGCAGTTTTGATTATGTAAAAGTTTAAAGGAATTGGGTTTTTTTCGCTGGAAGGGGTCTGGGGGCCCGTTTCTCGAAAGTCCAGGTAACTTAACGGTCCCGTAAAGCTGTTCTGTTTTCATTCCAGATGGGGAATTCAAAACTTTTGAAAATGATGCAATAAAACTATCAGCTAAAGAAATAAAAGGACTATTTTGGATGCTAGAACCTGCTTTCCTATTCTTTAAATTTTGAGTGTTAAACTCGGCTTCGGGCCCGTTAAGTCACCAGGACTTTCGAGAAACGGGCCCCTGGAACGAGAATTCTACTAAACTTCACCCTAACATTATCCCATTATTGGTTGACGTTGACCATGATATCGTCAAATCATCAAATTCGTCATTTGTCGGAGAGAATCGGACGTATGCCTCCTGAGCCAGGAATGTTTTCACTTTAATGACCAGTGTTTGTTAGATGTAAAATCTCTAACACTCGTTGTTTGTTTGATTGATCCTTCCTTAATCTCTTTTCTCTTCAAGTTGTCACAACGGGGACTAGCTTCTATCTATCTAATGAGGAAAGCGAAGGTCACCTTTTATCAAGGTGACACTTCAGATGGCACTATTAAGCTGTCAATCTATTTGTATCATCATCGTTCCATATCAGCCAGCGAATCATGTTGGATCACGTATGACAGTAGAGAGTTTAAGCAAATCCCTACGGCTAGCGCTGCTACGGCTATCGTGGTTGACGAGGCTTGGGGAGAGTACGTCGCCGTAGCCCGCCAAAATTAAACTTTAACCTACGTGAACTACAAACCAATAAGCGTCTTCGCGGTAGTTTTTGCACGTCTAAAAACTCTTAATGACTTCGTTCAAAGAGACAAAGGATTTTATTTTAGATATATCAACTAAGTTGAAATGGTAAATTGGCCACCGTAATGATTACAAAAGCTGACGTTTCAAGCGTTAGCCCTTCGTCTTTCGCTCCGACGAAGGGCTAACGCTCGAAACGTCAGCTTTCGTAATCATTACGGTGGCCAATTTACCATTTCAACTTTGTTGATATATCCAAATTATTTCTTTACTCCCACCGACGCAGCCCCAAACAGTTTCTTTCGAAACTATCAGCCTTTATTCATTTGGATTTTATTTTACTTTGCTATGACAAAGGGATTCTTAACGATGAAGAACTCCTGGTTTTGTACGAACAGTATGTCTCCAAGCTTAGACCTACCGTACAGTGTAGATCCACTTTTCGATCTGGATGAGATGGAAGATGATGAATGCCTAGCAGAATTTCGAGTGAAGAAGAGAGATATACCTGCACTTGCACAAGCGCTTCAAATCCCAGACTGGAATACCTGTAATCAGCGGAGCAAGGAGATATTGTCTAATAGGCCCACTTCACTTCCCTATCACGAGAGGAGTGCCTTTTGAAGAGGAACGCCTAATGTACGTGCGAGCTTTATGAAAAAAGATTGGCGTTAAATGTAAAATGGCCCTATTATCTTTTTCAAAAAAGCTTTGAAGATTTAAGGCTTTGCTAACTATTCGCAAAAGTTAAAAAAAAGCACTACGAAAAGTTTCCCCTCGAAAGGCAGTTGCTTTTGTGGCAAGAAATTTACAACAAAACACAAAACATAAAAAAAAACATTATCGATTCTAGATCAGTGCAGAGGGGCCCTGACTTGAATCTAACTACCCAAATGTTAATTTGATCCTGGATACAAAAGTTAAAAATAATTACGTCGAGTTTCGAATTCAAAATCAATCTTAAGACAGTCTGTAATTTAATGCGTGTTACACGTAATGCGCAAGTGAAGCGTACTCGAGCGGGGAGGTCCGCGGCATTTTAAACACTTTAAAAATAGAAATAATTACGTTTTCAAGCCGAAATGAACGTAACGGGTCACTTACCGACCAATTAAGTGGAATGAAATTTTCACTGTCCATGCCCATTAGGCCTCTCAAAGAACACATTAGAATGGCTTGGGAAATTGTTCGTCTTAAAACGAGGAAGAAATATTTATATCATAAGGGAGATGTTATTATGTTAATTTTCTGGTCCACCGAGCATTGATAATCCAATTAGCACGATTTTCGGTATGAGCTCTGACGAAGAAAAAGATGGAAAAGAGAGGTAGTAAGGAAAGACGTATACCGCAAACGGTGAACAAAAAATCGACTTCCAATCCTGCCATCTTTTTAATTTTCTTGTGCACTGAGACGTCAGTAACCAATTGCATAAAAGAAGTCCATAAAAGAAGTGTTTCTACCATTAGCCGTCGTGCGCCAAACTCACCAAAAGAGTGTTATAGCATGATGTCATGACAGCCATGTTGGCAAATTAAATAAAATGAATTGGTGACAGTTTCGGTGTACAACGTCAGTCTTGCGGGATTAGAACTCTCTCTTCTTCTAAAAACTCTGCTCGCTCTAACATATTTGCATAGTTCCTGCTTACCAGATGAGTGCTATATGTGGCCAGCGGTATCCCATATTCACCACACGTACGCGCGATTCTGAGTGGATCAGGCACATTTGCCTCAAACTCGTGGACGAGCAAGCCAAAGTTTCAAAAAATTTGTAACATTCTTAACAATATTATGTTTTGGAAAATTGTCATTTTGATTGAACTTATTTCCTTAATAAACTGGCTTTGGGTTTTACCCATAGTTTACCCTTTGTTACAGGTACATTCCCTTTACCTTGGAAAATGGCTGGAGTCATACCTATTCCAAAGGAAGGTGATCATGAAAGACCTAACAACAATAGACCTGTTTCGCTACTGGCTACCTTCTCTAAACGGTGCGAAAATGTGGCTTTGAACCAACTTATGGCTTTTTTAGAACAAAAAAAAAAGTCTTTTTTAACCGCCTCCCGGTTAGCTCAGTGGATAGAGCGCTGGACTGTTGTGCGAGAGGTCGAGGGTTCGAGTCCCGGCCGGAACAACACTCAGGCTCTTAAATAATTGAGAAGAATTTGCTACCTTTCTATAACATCAAGAAATGGTTAGATATTCTCGCCTTCTCGGATAGGGACGAATAAATGGAGGTCCCGTCTCCTGTAGGGTTAGGGGTAGGAGACGTTAATTTCCCACGCACGAGATTGCTGTGTGATGGATGTCCTCCCCCGGAGGTGGGATGGGTGGGTTTACTGGGCCCGCAATAATTGGCGCAAGCTGTTGCGGTGCCCCATCGGTCGGCGAAGCTATTAAATTAAATTTCTACTGAGCAAAGCGGAAATAAACGATTTCTTTCAACGGAAATATCTCTTATAGAAACAACTGACATCATTCTGGAAGCAATGGATAGGCAAAAAGTTACTGCGGTAGTCCTTTTGGATATGAGCAAGGCTTTCGGTAGTCTTAATCATGACATCTTTTTTTTTTAAAGCTGCAAGATATCGGTCTGTCCCCTGTAGCTCTTAACTGGTTTTCTAACTATTTGTTCAATAGATTTCAAGCTATCCGCATCAATTCTGTACTTTCAGACAAACTACCGATTCAAAGTGGAGTACCGCACGGGAGCATCCTTGGGCCCATCTTGTTCAATATTTATGCCAACGACCCACCCTCCGTTCCTCACTGAGTACTGCAAATCCAAGACATATGTCGATGACAGTAAACTTTACATAGCTTTCCCCCTTCAACAGTGCGAAAATGTTGTGGAAGACATGACCAAAGACCTCACTAAGATCAGGAACTGGTGCTTTGATAATCGCCTCTTCCTTAATGCAACAAAAACTAAACTAATGCTGTTTGGTAGTCACCGAATGATTGCCAAGATCCCAAATTTCAACCTGTCCTTGCTTGGTAAAGATCTGGTCCCTACCCGTTGTGCTGGGGACCTAGGTGTGATATTTGATGATCAGCTTACTTTCAGTGATCATACTGGTAAGACCGATTCATCCTGTATGTCAAGCCTGACCCAAATAAATCGCGCCAAACATGCTTTCGACAAAGTCTTATTTGTAACCATAATTAAGAGTTTAGTTTTTAGTAAAATGTACTATTGTTCAAGCGTATGGTCAAACACTACTGTTACTAATATCAACAAGTTACAGGCTATTCAGAACTTTGCTGCCCGTATAGTGACCGGATCAGGAAAATTTGACCATATTACACCAATCCTTAAACAGCTTCATTGGATGCCAGTTAAAGACTATCTATTTTATCGTGACGCCATGATGATACTTAAGTGCATGAACAGTGTGACACCGAGCAACCTTAGTTGCTAAGAGAGGCACGATTTGTGGCCGCTCGACTCGCAATGCATATACACTGGACATACCGCGCTACAAAACTGCTACGGGCCAGCGAAGTTTTTTATACCGCGCAGTGACCATTTGGAAAAACTTACCCAGTGATATAAAATTGACCTCCTCGACGAAAATTTATAAACATAAGCTGATAAATCATCTTCTGATCGGTCAATTTTGATTTTTAACATTTTATATATATAAATACATCTGTATACTTTTATCTCGCCTTATTGTAGTTATTGTAATTATAATCATTTAATTATTGTAAGAATTGCTGGTTTTCGCCTGAAGTAAGAGCCCTTTCCAAATATGGGCATCCGCCATAGTTGTATCCCTCGGTGTGCGAAAGTTATATTAATCGCAAGTCATCTTTGTCGACCTTCTCCTGGTTTTTGTGAAATGGTTCGCTTCCATCATGGATTTAGCGGAAGGTGAAGCTGAAGAAGACTTGAAGACCCTTCCCTTTAATATTCCTGTGTTGTCAGATTAAGCTAAGGCTTTAGACAAGCAAGTAAAGGGACGATATCTCGAAAAGATATCAGTCGTAGGAGTTGACCCTGTCAGTATTCCTTATGAGTAGTTTGACTCCGAGTGTTTGCCCCAAATAGAAGCGACTGATTTGCTTGGATATTTCGTCTTAGAGACAAGCTTTTATACAAGACAGCAGTTTAAAGCCTACAAGATGATGGCAATTATCAAACAATTCTTAGCCAAACTCGTTGGCTTACTGGTGATATAATACAACAGGCTGAAGTGCTGCTACAGAAAGAAAATTCAATAATCGAAGGATTGTAGCGGCCCACTCTAGTCCCAGCACATAACTTTGACGTTGTTTCTGGGGAGTTTGTGCAAATATTGCATACCGGAAGTAACCACTGGGTTTGTGTAAGCTCGATCGGATGTTTGCTTGGCCATGTAAATCTCTATGACAGCCTCTACCATGATGCCATTTCCCAAGAAGTAGAAAACCAGACAAATGACTTGCTCGGTGGGACACTGGCTAGTCTATAGTTTTCTTTCCGTGCAACAGCAAACAAATGGAAGTGAATGTCGCGTTTTTACCATTGCCTTTACCACATGCCTTGCTTTAGGAATAAATCCAACCCATGTGACATTTGACATTCAAGGAATGCGTTCACATTTAGTTGCGTGTTTTAAGAACAGAAAAAATGAGCATGTTTCCATGTTTTTGAGTCTTACCAATTCTGTTTAATTAAAGAGGAGTGAGATATTTTTCTTTGGCATAACAATAAAACTCTTAGTTTTTATAAGTTTCCCAAATTAATATTGTGTGGCTCCAGAAAATGTCCATACTCACCCTATGAAAGGTCAATGGAAATTCAAAGGGGGAGGGTTTTACAAAATCCAAAATTTATAAGTCAAAGTATGAAACTTAATTGGGAATTTCAGGGGTTCAAAATGGTAAAACCTTCCATGTTGGAGGTATGAATATTTTCTGTAACAAAACATTTTGCTTCAGGGCTAATGTATGTGAACATCGCATAATTTCTAGGAATTACTACTCAACAAGGGTTAAATGGGTCTCACCAGGTGAAAAGTTCAGGTCAACAATATTTGTTTATAAAATGAATATATGAAGTCCATATATTTTGAACTGCGGTATTAAATACGTATGATGCACGATCCTTCGCAGTAGATAGCGCTAGTTAGGCAATAGCGAAAATCAGACCTGAAACAAAAAAAAAAAAAAATCAGGCCTGTACGGGATTCGAGCCACTGACCTCTGCGATTTTAGTGCAGCGCTCTACCAATTGAGCTAACAAGCTAACTGGGAGCAGGCCGTTAAGTATGTTAAGTATGTTAAGTATATGGACTTCATATATTCATTTTATCTGATTTATCATCACGGGTTTATTACGAATCAACTTAACAGCCAGCTCCCGGTTGGCTTGTTAGCTCAATTGGTAGAGCGCTGCACCAGTATCGCAGAGGTCAGTGGTTCGAATCCCGTACAGGCCTGTTTTTTCAGGTTTGATTTTTCGCTATTGCCTAAATAGCGCTATCTACTGCGAAGGATCGTGCATCATACGTATTCAATACCACAGTTCAAAATATATGGACTTCATATATTCATCGTATCTGATTTATCATCACGGGTTTATTACGAATCAACTTAACGGCTTATTCCCAGTTGGCTTGTTAGCTCAATTGGTAGAGCGCTGCACTAGTATCGCAGAGGTCAGGGGTTCGAATCCCGTACAGGCCTGATTTTTTTCAGGTTTGATTTTCGCTATTGCCTAAATAGCGCTATCTACTGCGAAGGATCGTGCATCATATGTAATATTTGTTTATTTTGGTAATTTTTTCAAAATACTAAATGTTCCAAACAAAGGTCTCTTCATTTCAGTCTAGTAGTTTTAGTTGAGCCATTGATGGGCTCCTGACTGCAACGATTAGTTAAAAGTCAAAAGACAATACATATTTACTGATTATTCCCTTTGTTAATATCAACTGTCTGTTTTATTTTGATGTGCATGTAACAATGAATTATCATGTTGCAGGGTTTGGAAAAACTTGAATACCAGCTTTCCCTGCAAACAAGCAGCTCTCAAATTTCAAAAACTTTATCATCATTTAATGAGCTATAAATACCCTTTTCTTGTTGAAGAATGATATGCTAAGTATAGAAAACAGGTGTTTCAAAGAGTTTGCGACTGAAATGATTAATCAAAAGGAATTATTGGAGGGCATAAATTAACAAGGGCGGAACAAACCCTTACAAAAATTTGGTCTATTATTGGGATCTTAGTATCTGGAGTTCCTCTGCGGTTGGAAGAGAGAAAATCAGTAGGCAGTGTTCCTTCTAGAATGGTGTACTTTCGCTTCAACAAACCAATAACTCTCTCCACATGGATTCTCACATTTACAATGCCCCTTGTTCGCTCCACATCTACAGGATCTAACTGTGACTTTCCCTAAGTAAATGCTGGGATTACTAACTTGGCTTGTTTCAACCCAACGCTATCACAAATAGTACATCCCCGATCAGCCATAACCATGTCACCAGGAAGTAGGTTTTCTAAAAACCCACAATTCTCAGTCAAGTACTTGTCAGAGGTGCGGCCACCCCAAGCCTCAGACACAAAACAGACAGTTCCTTGTGGAGTAATTCCAATAAGAATTTTGACTGTGTTATGGTGCTTATAATTAGAAAAAGTCTGTACCCTGGCAAGTAAGTTTGTTGGCCTATCAATAAACACCTCAAAGCAGTCAATTATTACTGTGACCTGCTTACCAAAGGCATACTGAAAGGACATAGGCATTGTCCCCCATAGTCTTTCTCTGTCTGGCCAAAAAACCAGGGGAGACAGTCGGGCATCCATCACCATCATCCACGATGAAAAGATCCTTGAAACTGTGGATATTGAAACCACAAACCGGTAAGCTAGGTCTCGAAAGGGAACGTTTAGCCGCAGCTTGATGAGCACCATGATAAATTCCTGAAATCTGTTCAGGGATTGTGTGCGGCGGGTAATGTACTTGGCAACATGCTCAAACGCCACCATGAGTATTTCCCAAGAAGGCAGTCCGGTGTAAAATCGAACTTTTTCGTCCGTATCAAAAAATTCTTTATGTGGTGCCTTGTACCCACTTTGCCTAGCATTCAGAAGGTAGTCAAATTTTTCGGTTTGTGTTTCGGCGTCCAGTTTTGTCACTGCTGATACGCGAGAAGCGGTGCTCGTTTCAGTCTGTTCTTCTGTTTGTGTTTCGACATTCACTGTTATCGTAGTTGACACGAGGGAAGCAGTGTCTGTTACACTTTGTTCGCCACTCGCACAAGACTCATCTAGCATCATTGCTTCGCTCTTTTCTTCGCTCTCTGAAGTTGACGTGCTTGGTGGAGCGGTAAAGTCTATGTCAATTATACGCTCTTCGCTTCCATCGATACATTTTCTCTTCTTGGCTGCCTCTTGTTCTTGCCGCTCGATCGCACTCTTCCTTCGGGCCTTCGCTCGCTCACTCCTCTGAGCAGCGGCGTCCGCATCTTTTTTCTTGTACTCTTTCTTGGTTAAATGACGTGTTGGAATCCAATCTTCATTGAACCTGTCCCAGTTTGCTGCAGACCTGCCAGAAACGAAGTGACGACTACAAACACGCTCGTTCTGCAAAACATTCTTTGTTTCCAGGTCAGCACGACCTATCGCGGAAATCCAAAGATTTCTCCTCTCTCGGGTTAACTCTTCGAACTCTTCGCCTTGATTAGTGATAATAGCAGGTACAGAATAAAAACGAATGCTATCTCGACCACTTTTGCTTCCACAATTGCCAAAGATACAAAGAATCATGACGCTTTCTCGCATTCACTCTCTCTCATGCTACTTTTTGTTTACACCTGAGGGACACAATCATGGCGGATAGCAACGGTTGTCAAGTTAGGGGTCACGTGGGTGAAAACCAAGAATTGTAATTATTAAGATAGCTTTTAAGAACGAATGTTACCAACGGTCAAACATTTGGGGGCAACAGCCAAAAATTCGATTCGGCTCATACCCTCAAGTTGGGTAGGCGCTATAGTGAAACAAAGCACTGCATACTTCGTTTGGCGAAATATCAATTTATTTTCGAGAAAATCGATAACAACTGAATTTCGCCAAATGCCGCTTTTGAAGCTCAAAAATTCAGACGAATCGTGGAGTGTCGCGCCACGAACTGACAACACTTAGACCGATAAAAAGTACCAAATCTTGAAAAACAACATCAGTACATATGTTGACAGCAATTTGAGCAATTTTGGATTGTTTATTTACACAATCTAGTTAAATTTATCCGACCTTCGTCTTACAAGATTAAAAATAGGTCACAAGTAACCCGTTATTTAACTATGGGGTAAATAAAATAATCGACTGAAAATCTGGCTTTTGGAAGGCGAAGTGTTTTTCTTTTCGATCTCCAAAGGATTTCTTGAGGTAATGATTATGTGCGATTTAATCAAATTTTAAAGTTGGATAAAATGAGCTGATTTGACGGTACCATCAGTTATTCGAAAATGTACACATTCACACGCAAACTCAATTGTTTTGCATTTTACATCCAGTCTATTATTTAACATAATATCATCTTGCTGTCAAATATATATCACAAAAGAGGATTGCAGTCCTAAAATTGTTACATTGCCCCTCAATAGAGGTATAACTTGGCAGGATAGTCAACACCTCCCGATAATGATTGTTTACAAAGCGTATCACGGGGTTTCTCTATTTCCATTTCGTTGAAATACTTCTGTTCTGTTCAGACTACTAAAATGTTTTGTTCCGACTACTAAAATATTTTGTTCAGACTACTAAAATAACTTCAAGCGAAAAGCACATGTTTTTATATACCATAATAGTAACGCAACAAAAAATGTCCTCAGTAGGGTGATTCCATCATAAGTCCAGTCTCACTGGGGGGCGTGAGATCCTCCCACTGCGGGTCCGGACCCAAACATCTTCACAACCGAACCGTGAACCAAATGTTAGCGGAATGTAACTAGTTCAGAAACATGTTTCACGTGTGCGGAATAACGCTAATTAATTCAAAATTAGGTCTACTGAAATAAAACGCAAAAATAAAACATTGGACTGTGAAGTACGTGGCTACAGGAACTAAGGTTGAGTGTTACATATACGAAACAGGAGAAAACAATTATCTAACTCCAATCATGATCTAATGTATTATAATTTAATGTTTCATGGTACTTGCATGGATGAAGCTTATTTTAGGACAAAAAAGAGCGAAAGATCTGCAAAGGGCATAGCCCATCATGTATCATTGCAGATGTGCAACAGAGATAAGTGTAGTGTTTGAATATTTGTTTACTTAGAAGAAGTTTTATAATTGTCAAACCTGGAAAACCACGACTTTCACTGAAATGTTTGTACTAGCCAACGTTCAACAGCTTTACATCTGTACTGTTTCTTCCCCAGAGGCTGCTGTGCCTTGTTAAGTTACTCGTGCCGGTAGTAAGACTACGACGCAGGTAACACACGTTCACATTATTCCCACTCATCTTTTCCCGGCAGTGGTCCCAAAAAAAACTCACGCCTGGAAATGAAACAATTTCTGCGTATCTCAGAACTCAAGAAACGCTTCGGGTAATCATTGCACCAGCTGATACAGCAGGCTCGAGTGCGAGTCGGTATACCTACATCAGTCAAATACGGTACTTGCATTTACGAAACAGTGGCTTTGAAAAATTAACTCAACTAGTTAGTTATTTAGTATTCTTTCCCAAGAAGGTAGCCAAGTAAGCAGTGATCTATCCCCCTCAAATATGATCGTGTCCAAAGCCATCAATGCATTATATGGCGAAATATTACAGAGCGTAGCTGATGCGTAATGACAAATTTAACATAAGCCTGTTATCTGGTCAGACCAGAATGTTCACGCCCTTTGGAAAAAGACTGACATCTAGATTTAACAAGAAAAAAGAAAGTAAACAAACCCATGTTTTGCCTATCCCCTTAATATTTCTTTCCAAGATGATAAATTTAAGAAGTGAATGACTACTTCTTATAGGATAGGATAGGATAGGATAACTTTATTTATACACGGTTTTTCCATCAGTTGATTTAGTTAATTCTATACTAGAAACCTATCTATCTAACTACAATAATAATTTGATAATAACAATTCAAATAAAAGAAATAAATAAATACAAAATTCTGCTTTTCATGGAGGCTGTGTCTAAAATTTACTTAGAATTAAGAACTTACTTTAAACTGTGGCGACTTAATTTAGATTTGAAATCAGTCAGCGAAGACGCTTGTCTTAGGTCTACAGGTAAGTTGTTCCACAATTGAGGTCCGCTGTACAAAAAACTTCTCTTGAGATAGTCAGGTCGAGGTTCTGGAAGAATTAATTTGTTTCCGGTATTCCTTAAACGATAAGCACTTACACTGTCACGATATACAAATCTTAATCTCAGATAATCAGGTGTCATACCATGTAATGTTTTGTGGTTGAATAAGGCTATTATAAACTTTAATCAAAACATTAAATGGAGTGAAATACCGAATTCGTTTAATCGTACCAATGGCACAAGCTATCTTCTTAAAGATGTTTTCAATGACACTCTCGATTTATATTTAGATCGACATAAACTCCAAGGGATTTAGCGGAGGTTACTTGTTCGATTGCGTTTTCCTTTATAATAAGAGAGGGACTTTCCGTAAATTGTGATAACTTCTGCCTTGATGCAATAAGCATGAACTCAGTTTTTGTCATATTCAAGGTAAGTTTGTTAGCACAGAGCCATTCGTACACATTGCTAAGGTCGTGATTAAGGCAATAATTTATATGCTCAAGGTCAGTACTGGCAAGCGTCAGTCTGGTATCATCTGCATACAATCTAGGTTCCGAATATGTCAAACAATGTGGTAAGTCATTAATATATATCAAAAATAAAAGAGGTCCCAAACTTGTTCCCTGGGGAACACCACATCTCAGACATTTCGGAGTTGACTTACAAGAGTTTAAATGACAAATCTGTGTTCGGTTATCTAAATAAGAAGCAAACCATTGATGACTGGTCCAAAAAATTCCATAGTATTGCAGTTTTCGTAACAAAATATCGTGATCTACTGTATCAAATGCCTTTTTGAGGTCTAAGAAGACTACAGTATGAACAAGACCACGGTCTATATCCACTGCCCAGCTATCTGTAGCTTCGATAAGTGCTGCGAGCGTAGAATGCAAAGACCGAAAACAAGATTGATGGCACGAGAGAAAGTTGTTTTTAGTTAAATAATGATAAAGCTGATCGTAGATTATCCGTTCAAAGACTTTGGCCACAACTGGAATTACTGATATTGGTCGATAATTCGTTGGATTGGAGCGCTTCCCGGAATTTTTGTACAATGGGGTGACTCTGGCAGATTTCCACTCATCGGGAAAGCTGCCAGTCATTAGGGATTGATTAAATATATCAGTAAGAGATTCTGCTAGTACATCAGGACATTCCCTTAGAACTTTCGCAGAAATATTATCCAATCCAGTCTCAATCCAGTCGCTTTTGACTTGCAGAGCCTCGATAGTAGTGCAACAACATGTGTTGGTGTTGTTTTTTCAAAAACAAAATTTTTATCAGTTTCAGTAAGAAATTCTTCGAAGGATTTATCAACTTCTGTCACGTCTCTACTAAGGCTTGGTCCAATTTCCGTAAAAAATGAGTTTAGCATTTCTGCTACATCTGTTTGGTTTCCACATTTACTCCATTATGTTCCCTCTCATTAATAACAGTTTTATTGGACTTTCGCGAGGTCAGTTCATTGATTGTTTTCCATGTTTTCCTTTGATCCCCACAACAATTCTTGAAGGCATTTTCATAATACGCAATTTTTGCGCTATTAACTTCCTAGTTCACTTGATTTTTAACCATTCGAAATTGGTTCCAAATAAGTGGTCCAAATAAGTGGTCCAAATAAGAAGTCCAAAGCCAATCAATGCTTTATATGGCGATATATTATTGAGCATTGTTTGATACATCAAAAGGAACTCGGCGCCTCGAACTCAGAGCCTCTCGTCTACCCCAAACCAAGCTTTGCACTAGGCGAGGGACAAATTGTCATGGTATGTATGTTAACAGGAGGAGAGAATATGGTTGCTTGGCTAAGAATTAGGTCAACTTCGTCTTTTGGCCCGAAAAATCGAGACAAGTGGAATGGCTCTCAATCCACCTTGAACAAGCAAGAAGAGGTTTAATTACTGTTTCCCGTTTTCTGGATCGTTTGTCGGAGTCACAGTGCACTCTTACTGTAGTTTTGAACGAGCATCAGATATCCTTACAGGAGGAACGACACAAAATCTTCTTGCAGAGTTCAAATCTTTTCTCTGCAATTTATTTTATTAGTAAACGAAAATGCCAGTTTCAAGGTAACTTCTGTAATTAATCAAACAGTCTATAGCGATTAAAATAGTAAGGAAGAGAAAAAAAATACGATTCAATCTTTCAGCGTCTTAAAAAATACTTTTAAGTCATTTAAAATCCTGATCTCTATTCAAGGCAATTGTCATCTCGACCGGTTCCTTCTCACACATAGCCCCAAGTGTTTATAGATACTCAGTGTGGTATCAGCGATTAACGATGAAAACACCCCTCTGCATTTCATGAAATAGGTTTGACTATAACTCATTTTGAAAACAACATACCGTCAACCGAAGAAAATTAAGTAAGAGTGCAGGGAAGTTTAAATCTTCAACAGTAAAATAGAGTTTTATTGTAGCAGGCAGTGGTTTTAATCACCGAACTAGGTTTGCCTTTCGTTCTTTTTGTCCTAAAATGAGCTCTATCAAACGAAACAATAATTCACTAAATAAAAATTTATATTAACTAAATAAGGAACGGAGTTAAATAATTGTTTACTCCTGTTTCCTATATGTAACACTCGACCATAGTTTCTGTAGCCACGTGCTTCACAGTCCAATGTTGTATTTTTGCGGAGTTGTCGACAGGGGACCTCATTTTGAATTAATTAGCGTTATTCCGTACACGAGTAACATGTTTCTGAACAAGCAACATTAATTCCGCGAACGTTTGGTTCGCGGTTTGGTTGAATACTACATTTAAACAAAGATCTCTTACGTGAAGTAATTACAGCCTCCTTTTCAACGAAATGGAAATGGAGAAACCCCGTGATACGCTTTGTAAACACTCATTATCAAGAGGTGTTGACTATCTTGTCAAGTTATATCGCTATTATGGGAGCGATGCAACAATTTCAGGACTGCAATAACCTTTTGTGATACAGCAATAAGAACGGTAAGATTATATTATGATAAATTAGCTGTAGACTGGATGTAAAATGCAAAACAATTGAGTTTGCGTGTGAATGTGTACATTTTGGAATAACTGACGGCACCGTCAAATCAGCTCATTTTATCCAACTTTAACGTTGATTAAATCGCACAGAATCATTACCCCAAAATATCCTTTGGAGATCGAAAAGAACCACACTTCGCCTTCCAAAAGCCAGATTTTCAGTCGATTATTTTATTTACCACATAGTTAAATAACGGGTTACTTTTGACCTATTTTTAACCTTGTTAGAAGAGGGTCGGATAAATTTAATTAGATTGTGTAAATAAATGATCAAGAAATGCTCAAATTGCCGTCAACACATGTATTGATGTTGTTTTTTAAGATTTGGTACTTTTTATCGGTCCAAGTGTATTTAATTGGTGGCGCGACGCTCCGAGATTCGTCTGAAATTTTGAGCTTCAAAAGCGGCATTTTGGCGAAATTCAGTTGTTATCGATTTTCTCGAAAATAAATCGATATTCAGCCAAACAAAGTATATTGTGCTTGTTTCACCATAAGGCCTACCTAACTTGAGAATATGAGCCGAATCGATTTTTCGGCTGTTGCCACAATATTTTGAAAATGTTAGATTTTTGGCCACATTTGCTCTCAAGCTTCGAAAGGCCCCTCAGGGGAGAGTTTAATAAATTATTGTATTGTATAGTCCTTTACGTTCAATCTTGGCTTGTTATCTGGTTATCTATCCAGCTCAGCAAACAGAGCTCAGGCAAAACAGTTATATCGCCTTTAAACCTTCCAAGGAAGTTATAGGCAGAGCATAAATGAAATATTTGCCAGCAAATAGGATTTTTATGCTCCCTATAACTTCCTTTTTATTATTGTTGTATCATTATTGCGAAAAGGCAGAACTATTTTCCTTGTTATGTAATAGTAGCATTCACGTGTCAAGTGGCCAGCGGTATCCCATATTCACCACACGTACGCGCGATTCTGATTGGATCAGGCACATTTGCCTCAAACTCGTGGACAAGCCAGCTGAAGCTTTCCCCTCCCAATCCTGCCCAGTTGCCATGTTGCCTGCGTTTGTGGTTGCCCTCACCTTTACTGGGCCAAAGTTTCAACAAATTTGTAACATTCTTAACAATTTTATGTTTTGGAAAATTGTCATTTTGATTGAACTTATTTCTTTAATAAACTGGCTTTGGGTTTCACCCATAGTCCTTTACGTTCAATCTTGGCTTGTTATCTGGCTATCTATCCAGCCCAGCAAACAGAACTCAGGCAAAGCAGTTATATCGGCCTTTAATCCTTCTCAGGAAGTTATAGGGAGAGCATAAATTTTTTTGTTCTATTAAATGCGGTAGTTAACAAGAATATCCAGCCCTAAGAAAAGCTGTAATAGCACATGTCTAAAATTACAACGGTACGATACTTTTTTACGTTCGTTTGATATCGCCGAGTCATTGGTCTAGTCGTATTTCATAAAAAAAAAAAAAAAAACCAAATGTCTTTTCCGACTTCCGAAAGTGCTTGTCATTAAATCTTCCGGAGACTAAGAGCTGAGTTTGTTATGACCCAGAAGGATAATTACTTTTGAAAACAAATAATGACAGATTAAAATCACGCTTCATTTTGGCAGTCATCCATTATTCTAGACACATATACGTTTTCTGTTGTTAGATGATCAGACTACAACATTTAGCATCAAATTCGCCCGCTAACTCGGTGTGAATCAATGCTGTCACTTTTGTGATTAGAACGAAACTCCATTTAACTGTTTACCAGGAGTTGTTAGTGTTATGAGGATTCCAATTGAGAGTTTCCTAACAGACATCCTGTTTCTAGTTAAAAAACACCTGCATGTCAAGGGAAACTTTTCTGTTAATTTTGGTTCTAAATTTTCCACAAAATCACTTGAATTGTAGCGATGACTCTTTCATCGATAATGAGAGACAGAGAAGGATTAAGAATTGCCAAAGATTGGAAACATTTCCTAGAAATAGATGTTTTCGTCGTCTTTTTTTATCTCTGTCACCGTTTCGGAAACTTTTAAAGATCAATGGGACGCGCCTGTAAATAAGAAAGGATATTGGATGACAGGGATATGATAATTCATCCAAACACTTAAGTTTCAGAAAGATCTGTTTGGTTTGCAGAGAGGAAAGGAAAATTTCAAGCATTTCTCAAGCTTAATTTCTCTCTTCTGCTGTCGCTTTCCACCATCTAACCATGAATGATAGCGACCCAAACGTTCAGCTTAGCAGTGCAGCGTCCATCGTTCTGTCACTGTGGCTCTCCTTGTCTGGTATTGCAGCCGTAGCTGGAAATGCAGTTGCGTTGTGGCTATTCTACAAAAATGAGTCTCTACGAACAATTTCCAACCGTTTCTTGGCCTCTTTATCCGTAGCTGACCTTTTCGTTGGGTTGGTGATAGTCCCTGCTTGGGTCATTTTCACATGGTGGTTAACATTTCACAGCGTTTTTAACTTCTTTTTAGAATTTTTGTGGATTCACACAACCGTCACCACTACTTTCAACAGATGCTGTGTTTCAATCGACCGATTTATCGCTATTCGGTTTCCTTTTCATTATCAAGACATTGTAACCAAGAAAAGATGCTACACGGTGATAATTTTGGTGTGGTTATTTTCACTGGGTCTTCCTTTCTCGATGTTGTCAGTACATGGCGAGCAAAGCATTAATGTCTCAGTGCTGTGGATTTCTGTGGCATCTATAACATTTGCTGTTCCAGTACTTGTAGTCTCGTGTTCCTATATTTTTATTTTCAAATCGGCAAAAAAACAATTTCAAAGAATATCAGCAGGAGAAAATTCCACAATATCCAACGGCAATTCCAGAGTTTCTACAACTCAAAATTTTAAAGCTATAAAAACAGTCGGTTTTGTTTTAGGTGCTTGTATTATCGCATGGATGCCTAGTTTTGTTGTTCTGTTTGTTGATTGCTATTATACCGTGATAAATGACTGGGATAAAGTTAATAGATTATATTTTATTGTGTGGCCTTGGGTTGAGGCAATTGCTTTTACCTCATCAGCAATCAATCCATTTATATATTACTTTCGAAATAAAGAGTTCCGCCAAGCCTTTCGCCGTAGCTTTCGCTGGTTACCCAGTGAACACAGGAAGGAGAGCACAAGAACAACCGGGCTGAATTCAACTCGAAGCTCAATGGTACGAAATGGTGTGAGTTCTGGAGATGTAGGGAATAAACATCTGAGCCCCGAGGACATCTTAGGGGAAAAATGACTCTGCCATTGATTGATGAAATGGACTGCAACTTTGGTTTGTGCTTTAATAACAAATTTTATAATAATAGTGTGTTATATCTAATAAAAAAATCGTCTTTGCAACAATCCTTAGTTCGAAAGTCTCTTGATATGTACTACACCCTCCACACATTGCCTAAATTCTATGATTTGCTTTTGGAATTACTCAGTTGCCTTATATGGAGATGTTAATAAAATGATGTAGAGCAGGTTGTACTCTTCTCTATAAATGGCATCAGTTGATGTGGTGATGTCAGGTTATTTGGTGTCAACTTAGTGATCCCGGCTGGGATGATCAGGTCAAATCTATTATTGCAGCTTGCTGATAGAAGCTGCTTCAGCCGGAAGAAGGCCTAAGCAGTTTTGCATTTATCTCTAAATCATTGTAGATTTCCTAAAAATACTTATTACACAATATTCGTATTTTTGACGATATTGAGTGCCTTAACAGAGTACAAAAATATCTTCCCCTTTTTTCTGAATGGTTCTCACCAGATACTTTTATTTATGCTAATGTAAATCACACATTCACAGCAAAATGACAATTAATCATTATTCTGTGATCAGGGAGCATTTTGTGCTTATGAAAGTTCTGCTCCATTCAGTTTTAGCAGGTGACAAACTTCAGATCAATTTGTTGCAAAGTTGTTTGATAAGTATTGAGGTAACAAACTTAGGATCATGATCCTCTCTTTTTTTTCCTCAACCCATTCCGAATTTGACTCAACAGTGGACCTGGTGTCGTTGCTTATTTTGGAGCCAAATTAAATTGTCAAAAGTTTTCTAAGAAGCTCAATCAACGTTCCATGGTGATTAGAATTGTCTGGCTAAATTGAAGAGTTTCTCGAAAGTACAGGTAACTTAACGGGCCCGTAAAGCTGTTCTGTTTTCTTTCCAGATGGGGATTTTAAAACTTTTGAAAATGATACAATAAAACTATACAATAAAACTATCAATAAAACTAACTTATTGACAGAATATTCGCGGTGGCTGCCCCACGGTTGTGGAATGCTCTGCCCATTCATTTTAGACAGCCTGGTTTTTCTTTGGCTGTTTTTTTTTGGCTGTTTGTAAGGTAAGTCTGAAGACTGACCTTTTTTAAAAAAGCTCTCTTTTCAAATATTTTGTGATTTTAGGTGATTGTTTGTCTTAATTATTTTGTCTTTAATCAATTGTAGTCATTATCTTTTTAACTCAGTATTGCAAAGCGCCATAGTGCAGTCGGATATACCGCTATATAAGTCCATTATTTATTTATTTATTTATTTAGCTAAAGAAATAGAAGGACTGGTTTGGGTGCTAGAACCTGCTTTCCTATCCTTTAAATTTTTATTTTTAAACATGGCTTCGGGCCCGTTAAGTCACCAAGACTTTCGAGAAACGGGCGCCTGGAACGAGAATTCTACTGAACTTCACCCTAACATTAAGCCATTATTGGCCAAGATTGACCATGATATCATCAAATCATCAAATTCGTCATTTGTCGGAGGGAATCGTACCTATGCCTCCTGAGCCATGAAAATTTTTCACTCTAATGATTAGTGTTTGTTAGATGTAAAATCTCTAACACTCGTTGTTTGTTCGGTTGATCCAACTTTAATCTCTTTTTTCTTCAAGTTGTCACAACGGGGACTGGCTTCTACATATCTAATGAGGAGAGCGAAGGTCACCTTTTATAAAGGTGACACTTCAGGTGGCACTATTAAGCTGTCAATCTTTTTGTATCGTCATCGTTCCCTAACAGCCAGCGAATCATGTTAGATCACGTATAACAGTTCCTGTTTACTAGGTATGCGCCTTCGAGTTTTTTGCGCAGTTAGAAAATCATTTTCTAGCTTAGATTTCTTATTCTTACAGTTGAGATCGGCCAGAACAGAAACGAGATTGGTAATATAAAAATCATAACTAACCTATTGACAGAATATTTCTCACACCTGAAAGGGTATCTTAAGAGAAAGTTACCTTTGAAGACTGTTACATAACAACATCATGATCACAAGAATTGGAGACGAAGGAACGTTCACAAGTACCGCCCCAAGTCGCTACGTGCCAGCCATAATAACAATCTAGTTGCGAAACATGAAGGTTATCACATGTTTACACCTTGAGTCACCTCTAAGAACGAGAGGTGTCGAACGTGACCTTTTACCAGGGAGATTTTCCGTTCCTGAACTAACAAACTAACTTAATTAATAACATAACTTTCCCAAGACACTAACACGAGTTCCAATTACCGTAGGAACTGAACAAATGTTTCCATGTCAACTTGACGATCACCACGAAGAAAACGTGACCAAACTCTACCTTTAAGATGAGACTTCCAAAAGGAATAAGAAGTAATCAACCTGTCTTTTTATAATTTTTTATGTCAAATGGTTTGAAGTAATATAATGTTTCTATTCCTTTTCCCGACACCAATACAAGGAAACCCTTACGATATTTCAGATTAAATTTAGTTGTATTTTTATCGTTTAACATGTTATACTCCATTTAACTGATAACCCGGGAGTCGCTAACAATTTGACTATGCAAATCCAAGCCAGTTCTCCAATGTAAATATCCTTTCACTTAAGCAGCTGCAAGTCTAGGGAAACTTTTCAGTCCTTTAATTTTCTTCTAAATCTATCGTATCGGTGAGCATTTTTATCGATAATTAGGGCAAGGAAGGATTAAGACTGGTTCTTTTTATCTCTTTCACCGTTCTAGGAATTTTAAAAGTTCAGATTTGAGATCATTTAGTCGTCTTTGTTACTGAAAAAGATTTCTGTGTTTTTTTATTATGATCCCTGCAAAAAATGTTTCACTTTCAGAAAAATCTGGTTGGTTTGAAGAAAGGATAAGAAATTTTCAACCGTTCCACAACTTACCTTCCTTTGCGTGTTGCTGCTGCACACCATCTTGGCAAGAATGATAGCCACACGGAAGAACATCTCAGCAGCGCAACATCCATCGTTATATCACTGTCGCTCTCTTTGTGCAGTTTTGCAGCTCTAACTGGAAATGTGGTTATCTCGTGATTGTTCTACAAACACAGTCTCTACGATCAATTTCCAACCGCTGTTTAGCCTCGTTGTCCGTAGCAAACTTTTTAGTTGGGCTTGTGATAGACCCTGTGTGGATCGTTATCATATCAGTGTTGGATTCAGCCACCAGTTCCTAATGCTTTGTAAGATTTTACCTTAATGTTGTGGGTTCACACAGCCGGCGCCACTACTTTCAACATTTCCTGCGTTTCTGTCCACCGATTTATTGCTATTCGGTTTCCTTTCCGTTATCAGGACATTGTGGCCCAGAAACGATGTAACAGTCATTATTTTGGTGTGGCTATTGTCATTGGTCCTTCTTTTCTCGACGTTTGTTGTAGACCACGAGGAAAATATTGATTTTGCAGTGCTGTTCATCTCTTCGGCATTTATAATATTTATTATTCATTTGTTAGTGGTCTCATGTTCCTACATTTGTATTTTCATATCGGCAAAAAGAATTTTATAAAATATTAGCAAGGGGGAATCCTACATCTTACAACGACAGTTGTTGAGTTCATACGATTCAAAATTTCAAGGCTATCAAAACAATCGGTTTTGTTTTAAGTGCTTGCATGATAACATGGATGCCCAGTTCAGTTTTGCTGTTTATTGATTTTTATCACGTCTGGGAAAGTAATTGGGCTAGAACTCGTAAATCGTTCTTTGTTGTATGGCCTTGGGTTGACACAATCGCTGTTACTTCATCAGCAATTGATCCTTTTATATATTACTTCCGAAATCAAGAGTTTCGCCTAGTCTTTCTCCGTATTTTTCGCTGGTTGCCTTGTAGACTCGCGGAGAAAAGCTCACAACAAAACTGACCTAAACCAGGTGGACACCTGGCGCTAAGAAAAGGTGTGAGATCTGGAGATACAGCGATCAAAGAGACCGCGCTCTGAGGACAACTCAATCACAAAGCTTTTCCCTCCCATTGACGGGCGACGTTGAAACGGACCGAACTTTCAATTGTCCATTTTTCTGTGATAACAGTTGGTTAGTATCCAAATAAAAGTACAGGCCGAACTTCGCCTTCACTTAATGGTGTGTATTGTGTTTTTAGACTCTGAAATTAAGAGTACCTTTTATGGTTACACGGCAATGTGATGTATCATCTACGTATCAATGCTGCTAAGAGATCCGCAGACTCGTGCCAACTGTTTCAATCTACCAGTATTCGTGCTCAATTCCCTCAATTTCATTGTTTTTCTTGATTTTATTTCATGATGTCTCAGGCATAACTCTTATTACTTTTGCCATTGTGCAGAATGCGACGACGTACCCTCACTGTTTTATAATATTGTATCCGTCAGGGATCATACAAAATGGTTTGAAATAAATTTTGGCAGCCGGAGCTTTTCACGGGAGAGAACTTTGGTGTAGGTGTAGAAGTATTAGAAAGGGAAAACTTTCTTTAGTGTAGGGTGATTTGGGGTTATTAGCTCTGTCCATCAAAATTTTCTTGAGGGTTCACTTAGGGGTTTATTTAAGGGTGTTGGGTATGCACTTTGTATCTTATTCATCTCATTTTACAGATGGCCTCGTACTGAAGTGAGAGATACATGTAATCATAATCATGATAAAATAAGACGTTCGCTGTATCTTTCTTTCATAAGCCTAAAACTTATTCCCCTAACAGATCGAAAATTAGGGAATTAGACCGTTAAAGTACTGTTAAAACAATAGTCTCTATGAACCGGCCCGCAAAGTCTCCATTTTAGCCTCCGATATGCGCAACGATGCCAAAGTGATAATATACCTAGTTTTTTTGTCGCACACTAGTTGAAGAAAAATTGAACTGTGAAAAAGATAGACAGTGCCATGCATTAGTTTAGTTGGTGCCATATGGTGTTTCACATAGACACCCTGTCGCTGAAACAGCTGCACGTCAAAGAAGCCTTTTTCTTTGATTTTATTTTTATATTTCCCACAAAGTCAATCGTTGCGGTGGTTTTCTTTATCGATAATGAGAGATCGGGGAGAGTTAAGACATTCATGGAGATTACGTAACATTTTCATAGAGATAATCTTTCACCATTTTCGGGATTATTACATGGCATGCTTGTCAACAAAAGGAACATCTAGGTAAATTAAGATGATGATTCCTGCAAAAACATCTCTGCGTCAGTAACATCTGTTTGGATTGTAGGGAGGACGAAAATATTGCAAGCACTTCCCAAATTTACTTTCTTTTCTCTCCTGTGGAGCTTAAAACGATCCCATCATGAATGAAAGCCACCCGAAGGTTCATCTGAGCAGTGGAACATCCATTGTTCTGTCAGTGTGGCTCTCCTTTTGTAGTTTTATAGCTGTAAGTGGAAACACGGTTATGTTGTGGTTATTCGGCAAAAATGAGTCTTTCCGAACAGTTTTCAATCGATATTTAGCATCGTTATCCATGGCGGACTTTTTGTTGGCCTTGTCATGGATCCCGTTTGGATTGCTATCAGATTTTGGATTCAGCCACTACTTTATAGCACTTTGTTTGATATTACTTTGGTTTTGTGGATTCACATAACCGCCGCCACCACTTTCAACATTTCTTGCCTTTCTATTGACCGGTTTATTGCGATTCGGTTTCCATTCCGCTATCAGGAAATTGTAACCAAGAAAAAGTGTCACACAGTGACACTTTTTCTTGGTTACAATTCATTCTTGGTTACACTTTTTCTAATTTGATAACCACTTGTCTAATTTGATAACCACTCTGACAGTGGTTATCTTCATTGGGTGTTCCTTTCTCGACTTTGTTTATACCCACCGAGCTTTTGTCAAAAGAGAAAATTTTAATTTGTTGCTGTGTTGTGTACTTCGATGGGATTTGTAGCATTTGTTATTCCGTTACTAACAGTTTCATTTTCTTATCTTTTTATTTTTGAAATCGGCAAAAAGACAATTTCTTTAAATTCAAGCTGGAGAAAATCCTTCGATGTACAACGACAGTTTTACAGTTCGTTCTCTGCAAAGCTTGAAAGCTATGAGAACAATCGGTTTTGTTTTGGGGGCTTATATAATAACATGGATGCCCAGTTTAATTCTGCCATTTCTTGAACTTTATTATGCTCTGGTAAACAAGGGGGATAAATTCAATGCATTGATGTTTGCTGTGTGGCCTTGGGTTGAAATAATCGCTTTTACTTCATCAGCAATCAATCCATTCATATATTACTTTCGAAATAAAGAGTTTCGCCAGGCCTTCTGCCTTACCTTTCAGCTGGAAACCTGATGGTACGAAAGATTAAAGATCAAGAGATGTGGCGGTTAAAGAGACAGAGCTCTGAGGACACCTCAGTAGAGGAAACAGGACTCTATCGTTGATAGATAATGTTGAGAAAAGTCTCCAACTTTAATTTGTACATTATTAAAGGAAGATTTGAAATATCAATAAGAATAAACAGCTTAAAGATTATTTTTAAGCTAATCTCAAAGGTGTCACACTCATAGACTAGCTCAGGGGGCAATTGAATAAAAAAAAATACAAAAGTCAACAGCCGAAAGATTTCTTTTTTAACGCTGATCTCAAACGTGTCACACTCTCAGACCAGCTCAGAGGGCACAATTGTCTAATTTGAAGCTGAATATTAATGTAAAGAGTCTCATTCAACAATGAAGGGGAGAAATGTGTTACGCTTCGAATTAAAAAATTAATCTTAAAATAGTCGGTATTTTCATCGAGTTCTGCATAAATTACAATTTAAACAAATTCAAACTGAAGGCCCATGACATGCTAAAAAACTAATTTGGATTCAGAGATATAAGTTCAAACAAAGCTAGCGGTATTGACCAATTAAGCGCGAGGATGCTTAAATTTGCCCCGTCCATTGCTAAGTTAATCAACTAATCCTTTACCGAATCGGTTTTTCCTCAACGCTGGAAGACTGCGAAAGTCTTTCCATTATTTAAAGGTGGAGATTCGGAAAACGTGAAAAACTATCGTCCGATATCTGTGTTGCCGGTACTTTCAAAAGTCATTGAGAACCATGTACACGTCACGCTTTACAGCTATCTGTGCGATAATAACTTGATTTATCCTAAACAGTCCGGTTTCCGGAAGCGTCATAGCACAGAAACTGCTTTAATTGGAATTATTGATGATTTTTTGTTTAATCTTGATAAAGATCGTGTGAGTGGCATGATTTGGAATTGATTACTGTAAGGCTTTCGATATGGTTGACCATTCCATTCTACAACAAAAGCTTCAAGTATATGGGCTCGACAGCAAATCTTTAGCTTGGTTTGGATCATATCTCGACGGAAGGCGACAGCTGGTATCCATGGATAACAAAGAATCCCCTACTGCTTGGGTCCGTCATGGAGTACCCCAAGGCTCAATTCTAGGCCCCTTGCTTTTTATTGCCTACATCAAAGACCTTCCACTACATGTGAGTTCTGCTGAAGTTGATCTCTATGCCGACGACACCGGCAGAATTGAACATGATCTTGAGGTTCTTATTAATGGAAAGCAACTTGAAAATGTGCAATTTGCAAAACTTTTGGGACTGGAGATAGATCAAGAATTAACAATTATTCCTCATATTGATAAATTATGCAAGAAATATCGCAGAGAATAGGCATTTTGAATAAGATCAAATACTGCTTACCACTAAAACATCGCCTTCTATTTTATAACGCTATGATAAGACCAGTAATGGATTATGTAAATGTTGTTTGGTCCAGCTGTGACAAACATTGCCTCAACCATGTCTTAAAGCTGCAGAAAAGGGCTGCTAGGATTATTTTAGATGCTGATTCTCGAGCCTCCTCTGTAAAGTTATATAACAAACTTAAATGGTTACCTTTTTATGAACAGGCCATGATAGCAAAATGCTCCATTGTATATAAACAGTTACAAGGAAATGTACCTGCTTACTTAAAAACTTTTCTGAAACTTTCTAGTGAAACTCACTCACGAGAAACCAGATATGCAAATTTTAATTGACCTTGTCTGATCGTCAAACGTCAAAAGGAAGGAGGAAGAACTTTACTGCGACAGCATCTAAAACGTGGAACACCCTGCCACTATCAACTCGGAAACTGGCCACCTTAAGTAGTTTTAAAACTTCACCCTAGAAGCGCATTTTCAGTGACCAGCAGGTTTTAATTCATTTTACTCTGTAATTTTCATAGCTCATTTTTATGTAGCTAAGCCATAGTTTTTAATATCTCTAATATTTTTATTGTGTTTTTAGTGTTAGGAGGGCCACTGGTTTATTAGTATTCTTTACTATTTTAGTGCTACCCTCATTAAATAAAGCCTTTACTTACTTACTAGAGAATCACTTTTGCTATATTAGAAATCAATCCATTTGTATATTACTTTCGAAATAAATAGTTTCTCCGAGCCTTTCGCCGTACTTGTCTCTGCTAGCCATGTGCGCATAACGAGAAAGCACAAGGAGGAAGGATACAAACAAAACGAGTTTCTTAATTTACGCCTGAAGAAAAATTATTACAAATTAACACTAAGTATTTTTTTGGGGATTAATACTTCATTCCTGTCTAGTAGCAGATTAGGTTCCATGAAATCCGTCTATTGACTTATTCGGAATCGGACCTGTGCCTTTTCAACCAAGAATACGGGTACTTTTTTGATGAGCTCGTAGATCCATAGAACTGTTAACCAGGAGTCGACAACAATTTGAGTACCCACAACTAAGAGTTTTCTCGTAGACATCCTCTCGCTAAAAGCAGGTGCATGTCATGTGAAACGTTCCTGTTTATATTGATTTTTTATCATTTTCTACGAAATCAAACGTAACGGTGATTCATCTACAGCGATAACGAGAAATAAGGAAAGATTAAGACATTGATTAGGATTTCAAAACATTCCAGAGAGGAGCTGTTCTTTGCAACTCTCTATCCGTTTTCGGGAGCTTCAGACTTCAGATTAATGAGACATGCTTGTCAATAAATAGAATGTCTATCAAAAACTACAAGAACATTTTAGTTTCAGTAACATTTGTGTGTAGAGAGGACAAGAAAACTCCAAGCATTTCTAAGCTTACTTTCTTTTTTTTTTTTCTGCTGTAGCTGAAAGCCGCCTCGTCCGTGAATGAAAGCCGCCCGCTCGAAATTCTCAGCAGTGGCGCATCCATCGTTTTTTCAGTGTAGCTCCTCTTGTCCAGTTTTGCTGCTATAACTAAAAATGCAGCTACATTGTGGCTGCTCTAAAATAATATAACTGCTTTTTGGCCTCTTTGTCCATAGTGGACTTTTACGTAGGGCTTTTTGTAGGCACTGTATGCATTGTCATCAGATCCGTTGTGTGCCGGATTCAGCTGCCATCTCGCAAAGTTTTGATCAACGCCATAAAAGTGTTAATGTCAGGTTGGTCAAAATTGACTCAGTGATCTGGCGAGGATGACCAAGTCAATTCAAATGCTTAATGAAGAGTTTTTTTCAGAGAAATATGCAGAATTCATGTTACTTCAAAGAAATCTCTCGAAAAAATGTCAACAGAGTTCGGTTTCTCGGGAATCAAATTAAAAGGAAATCCTTAACCTTTATAGATTATTCCTTTGACTCAAAGCATCTATATATTGCTGATACAAGCTGCTTTATCTGTAGGAAGAACTGAGTGTTGCCACATCTATTTTTCAATCATTGTTGGTATCTTAATCTAATCTAGATGCATATTACACGGTATTCGAGTTTGCAATAATATTGAGTTCCTTATGTGTGTGGCCTGTACCATCGACTCGTCCCTAGTCTCTGTAGAGTCGGTAAACTCCATAAGTTGGACGTTCGAATACAGCTACAAAATATTATTGAAAAAAGAATATAGTGTAATAGGCCCATTGTACTTCCCTGTCACGGGAGGAGAGATTTTCTATGGAGAAATGTAAAGATGCATCCTTTTTGATTTCTTCTTCGCTTTTTGTCGTCTTCGATCGTTACATCTTTGCAACTGAAAGGATGACTACAGGGTAGTTTTAGTCAGAGACTTGGCTTAAAATTAAAGTAATGGTTACATTCCAAATTGAGGGGGCAAGAATCCTGGGATTGCTTAATTGCTTTATTTCCCTCTTGTGCAGTCGCCATCTTGAACTCGTCACTGAGAGGAGCATGGGAAAATGAATGAAGCTCTCTCATTGGTTGTTTTTTTTTTACTTTGTCACATCGACTGAGTCGAAACTGTCAGCCAGTCTCACAAATTGAAACCATTTTGAACTCATGTGACTGTTCGCAGGGACGAAAATCAGTCGCATCATGTCATCATGAGTCAAGACGAGTTTTAGCGACTCATTATTGCCCAGAGTGTCTTGACCTTAAATCATTTCGTTTCACCACTCTCTTTCTTCTGTCACTTTTGTAGATCCAAACTGGCTTAACCTTCATTGCAGCAGAGTGTTTTTAAAACATCTACATGGCATTATCGCCACTACTGACAAACAAGTAATGTTTGGTGACAGAGGCAAAATTAAAGGTCTTGAAATACTTGTCTAATAGACAAAATGAGGTATTTGAACTATATTATATTTCAATTGACATTTTACTAAGAAAGAAAGTTATGTAGATTAAGCTTGAAATTAAGGCTTCCGTTTGATCATCAGCTGTTTATGAGGGACACCAGCCTTGTAATTAAGCGAGAGTACTTTTTCGTTAGGATTGTCCTCAGGGTTTTGTCTCCTTAGTTGCTAATTTGCCACGAGTCCCAACATTTCGTTCCATTCGCATTCGCTCTACCCGTCCACCAATGGAAGGTGTGGCAAAAGGATCGGCGAAAATCGCTATTTCTGAAGTAGTAAATCAATGGCTTGACCGCTGATGAAGAAAAAGCGATTGCCTCAACCCAAGGCCCCACTTGATATCTTATATCCTTATTATCGCAATCCCGGTTTGTTTTAAAATGACAAAATACAACCAACAGCACAACTAAAAAGGGTATCCATGTGATGATGCAAGCTCCTAGAACAAAACCAACTGTTTTGACAGCTTTGAAATTTTGCATGTTTAAGACTCTTATATTTTGGCCGGAATTAGGAAGATTTACAGCTGCTAATTAAAACTCTTCTGAATTGTTTTCCAGCTGATTTGAAGATGCATACATAGCAAAAAGAGACAACTAGTCCTGGAACGACAAACGCTGTACATGCAAAGGAAATAATGGTTTCGCTTGGATCTTTTATTGCGGGCGAAAGTATTGGAAAAGGAAGACTTATTGAAATAAAACACACCAGAATAATAATCGTAAAGCATCTCTTCTTACTTAAAATGTCCTGATACCGGAGAGGAAATCGAATCGCAATAAAACGGTCAACTTAATCACAGCAAATATTGAAAGTAGTGGCCCCGGTGGTGTAAATGCAGAACAATATTGTAATATTAAACAACTTGCTAGAAATTATTGACTGAACCTAGCATCTGATGACAATCCAAAAAGGATCTATGATAAGGCCGACCAAACCGTCCGCCACCGATAACGATGCAAGAAACCGGTTGGAAATTGTTCGTAAGGACTCGCTTTTATAGAAAATCCACAGCCCGACTGCATTTCCAGTTACAGCGGCTAAACCAGTTAAGGAGAACCGCATTGATAGAACGAGGGACGCTACACTGCTGAGATATTTTTCCGAGCAGTTATCTTCCATGCTAAGTTAGTGAAAAGCAACAGCAGAACCATGGTTAATCCTTGTTGAGGGCATAGAACTCCGTTTATTATGTGATGAACAATCATATAATATGCATCGATCGTCACAAGCAAAGCAGCGACGAATGTCAGAACCTGCACATCTCTATGCAACAGTTTCTAAGACTGCCCCGAATAGATTTAAACTTACACTGAGAGGGAAACGGCTTAAATGTGCAGATCTTGAGCGCCAGCTGAATGAAATGAAACCAGAAATTGCCAAATCCAGTTTTGAGGTTGATCACAATTTGAGCAATGATGTTACAACCATACTCAGTGAAGCTCAAGAGGTGACACCGTTCATGAAATTGTTCTGGCGGCAGCAAAAGAAATTGCTCCAAAGTAGTCCAAGTGGTGTAAAATACCATCCAGTGGTTATTCGCTATGCCTTATCACTAGCTGCAAAATCTCCCTCCTGCTACGAAGAAATCCGACAGAGCAAAATCCTTGTACTACCAAGCCAAAGGACACTCTGGTGAGCTTATCGGTTATGTTGACCTTGAAGAGCCAGATATCAGCTATGCAACTCTTGAAAAGCAAGATGACATCGCAAAGCATGCGTTAGTTTTCCATGTAAGAGGTGTTTGTACTGAGTTTAAATTTGCACTGGCATATTTTGCTACAACAGGTGTAACTTCAGCTCAACTCATGTCACTTTTCTGGGAAGGTGTATGCATCCTGGAAACTTCCTGCAATCTCTGAGTTATAGCAGCCACATCAGACGGAGCATCTCCTAACAGAACATTCTATCGCCTACATTAAGAGCTTGATGGTGCATCTGGGAAAGATGTATGTTACAGAACCATAAATCTGCCTGCTCGACATCATTACATCTACTTTTTCTCGGATGCCCCTCATTTGGTTAAAACCACTCGCAATTGTCTGCATCATTCAGGCTCTGGAAGATGTACAAGGTATGGGATAAAATCAACTTTATTTTACATATTACATTTTTTTTGTCATCATAAAAAAAGAAAAAATATTGCTTAAATTTATATTATACATATGAATAAAGGCTGATAGTTTCTAAAGAAACTGTTTGGGGCTGCGTCGGTGGGGGTGACGAGATAATTTGAATATATCAACAAAGTTGAAATGGTATATTGGCCACCGTTACGATTATAAAAGCTGACGTTTCGAGCGTTAGCCCTTCGTCGGAGCGAAAGACGAAGGGCAAACGCTCGAAACGTCAACCTTTATAATCGTAACGGTGGCCAATTTACCATTTCAACTTTGTTGATATATTCAAATTATTATATTATACATAGTACAGGAAAATACAGAAAAATAGAAATGTAGACTTTTCATAGTGCATCTAGCTTTTAACCACCTACCTAGTCTTTACTCCTCTTTTATTATATAAAAGAGCTTGACTTCTTATTACTCATATCACAAGACACTTTGGTTTATAATGTTAATGTTATTGATTTGAGATACATGTGGAATAATGGTCTTTTCATCCTGTGGCAACACATCGCTCAACTTTTTTACCAAGATGTCGAAAGTGGTCTAAAGCTGTTACCAAAGGTAACATACGATCATATCAACGTCACCTCCTTTTCAGACATGCGCGTGAACCTTGCAGCCCAAGTGTTAAGGGCCTCAGTCGCAGCCGTCCTCAGATCCTTGAGCCCCCCAGACACAGCAGGAACAGCCCAGTTATGTGAAATGGTGGACTCTTTCTTTGATTGTCTTAATGTACGTAGTAGCTCTGAGCATCATAGGAAGAGGAAACCATTTCTTGCTCCATACACCTCTGTTCAAGATAGAAGGTTCCAATGGCTGGAAAGTACAGTTTTGGGATACCTCAGGGACTGGTTGCAGAGCACAAAGGACAGGCCAGGAGAGTTTACCAAGAATGCCCGAGGTAAGATGTTTTTTTTCTTGGCAAACATATGAGGGGCTACAAATTACTGTCTTCTCACTAATAGAAGCAACAAGGTTTGTTGATCACTTTGTAATCAGTCTCTTTCTACTATGATATATTCTCTTATACAGTAATCATCACAACAAATGTCACTACTGCATGTTTGCTTTAGGTCATTGATAAATGATGTAAACAATGTAAACCAGGCTTTCAGTTAGGCCTAATTGCAGAAACCAACGTTATTATTATTATAAAAAGCACTTGAGTGCTTTAAGAAATATAAAAGAAAAATCCAGCTTGACTAGTTTTCCTATGTATTTTGAGGATAGGGGTATGTCAAACTGATGTCATGCTTTATGTGACCCTTTGTTTTCTTTTGAAAGGTTTTTCCTGGGTGAAGGAATTGAGTATGTTTTGACAGAACGCTTTTGTCAAGACACTCTGGAGGAGTACTTTGGTAATCAACGCAAATTGGGAAGAAGAAGCGACAACCCAGACATGAGAATCTTTGACTACAATGAAAATGCGATAAGAATACAAAGGTCTATTTCATGCCAAAGTGGAAATACCCGTGGAAGGAAGGACAGGGGCAAGGCCTGGGTAAATGCAGCAGATGATCCTGTTCCTAGAAAGAAGTCAAAGAATTGACATCAACATTTTGAATTTATTACTAGAAAATACTGCTATATAACTGTGGAGTGGTACGTCCAAAAATGTATTGAAATACTTGTAAAATATTCTTTGCAATGTAATTTCAATTCCATTGTTTTTCTTTTGTATTTTAGCAACTGCAACATTGTCTTGTAAATGACTTGAATATTTATTCACAGATGTTTGCAAACCACTTTATATATATATATACATATATAGTAGCAAATGGACTACTCAAGTGACGCACATATGGATTTTAATACAGCCTGTTTCGTAGACCAACAAAAGTTGATCCACTCATCAGTTAAACTCCATACACACTGAGGCATCGTGACGGTTAACTCTAACTCAGCAACGTGATCACATGGCATTGTTTAAAAAATTCAAATCTTGAAAACCGTGCGCGCGCCGATAATAGCGTTAAGAATACCTGAGAATATATTTTCGCCGATGTCTACAATTGGATATTATTTCACTTCGCTTGTTTAAAGAGGCTTCATGTGGATAAGACAAGATAAAAAATTTCTCAGTAAGGCATAAATTGCAACGTTTTGTGGCATTGGAATATGATCTAGCCCTAGCAATAATTTTCCATGAAATCGAATAGTCTTCCCTCTTCTCCTTTAGTTTCCACAGGTACTTGCTCAGCTCTGTGTCATTTCGCCGTCTCGTGGTTGAACGACATTTGGTGGTTGCGCCATCTAGTCTTAAAATCTGTCGCTGTGAGGCCAACATACGTTTTAGTTTCTTCCTTGGTATCGACTGTGGCTTGGTAGACGACCTCGCTTTGCAAACATTCCCCTCCTAAGGGCATTCGTTTTCGTTCCTGCAGTTGCACAATCTTTGGGAGCGGCTATCTTCGGACATTTTTGCGTTCCTGATTGTGGCTTTGTTATGCCCGTCTATGATCTGTTTCATATTTGGTGTGCATGAGTAGCTCAGTTTAATGGTGTTTCTATTGAAAATTTTCCTCAGTTTGTGGGTGACTGGAAAGCACTTGTCAATAAGGTTAATGAACGCTCTGCCAAAGTTGGTCTGTACGTTTCTGTTAAATGGTGGGTTAAACCAAATTATGTTTCTTCGCCTTTTGGTTTGGTATTGCGGTCGGTGCGGTTCCGGTTCAGTGAAGTGCAGCTTGTATGTGTAGCCACTCTTGTGTAACTCGTCTTGGTAGGGAGGTGCGGCTTTGTTAAACATGTCTTCGTCAGAAGAGATTTCAGAAAGTCTTTTATTAACTGCTTCGGGGATGTTTCGTAGTATGCAAGGTGGGTGGTTAGACTTGGTGTGTACGTATAGATGGGTAGTTGCTGGTTTGGAATAGGGTCCGAATCTGCCGGTTATCAGGTCAAGCGTTACATCGAGAAAGTTGATGATTTTCTTGTTTGCCTCGATGGTAATTCTAAGGTTGTTTTGGGCAAATATCGTGCAAATCTGTTTCTTAATTCTCTCCACTTTTTGGGGTGTTTGGTTTATAACTGCAAGGCCGTCGTCACGGTAAAGTCCGATGTTAATTTCTGGTATAGTCGCAAGCTGTGATAGGAGGTAGCAGCCGACTAGTTCACATGTCTCCGCTCCATCATAACTTCCCATGGTGACGTCGAAAAGGCCGTTGTAATTTTTCTTCTGCCAAGAGGTCCCATTGCTAAATAGTAGTGATTCTTTAGCAAGCAGGACGATTTGGCGCTCATCTGAGGAGATGGTCGTGTAGTTAGACGCGAAGTCGAGGGCACGTCCGAGTAGATCTTTCGTTATTGACGGGTAGAATTCTACAACATCGAAGCTGATGAAAGCAGATTCGCATTTATTTGGTAAGTTTTTGAACCACTGCAGCACAGAGGATGTGTTCTTCCATTGATTAACGCCTGTTGCATTTACAAGTTTCTGGTTAATAATTTCGAGAATTTTCTTGCTTATTTTTCCAATTTCCTGTTTTGATGGGTTCATCAAACGACAAGTGGGTCGGTGTAAGAAATTGTCTTTATGGTCTTTAAGTGTTACGAACGCATCTCTCTGGGCGGTAACTTCGACCCGGTCGTCAATACCTAGTTTCTTCGTGATTGCTTTGGCTGCAGCGTCAGTTTTTCTGAGTTGCTTGCTGTCAGCTTTCTTTTATGTTTTGGTGATGTTGTCAGGAGTTGATTATACTTCGTGGCCTCTAGCTTGTAAAAATTGGTAGATTTGTCCGCTTTAACGAATAAGCGATTTTCGTTTTTAATCAACTTGATGTCTTCATTCAGCTCTTTCTGAAACTGGCATTTCGTATTCTTGAATTGGACGCTTTGGATTAATCGTTGCATGCCGTCCTCAAAGTCGCGCAGCTCTTCGATGACCGGCGGGCAGTTGTTTGTCTTGAAGCCGAAAGTTTCTTTCTCTTCCGCTTGTCCTGGGTTCAAAAAGTGGAATGCTTTCCATCTCATGCGGCGCAAAAATTGTTCGGTCTTTTCAATCAGTTGCTTTGTGAATTCCCTTCTTGATGCCAAAGGAATGTTCTTCGTTGAGTAGTGGAACGCCACACGTTCCATATTTGAATCTTCGGTCACACAGTGCTCAACAAAATAGGAGCTATATAAGCGAAATAGGCAACGTAGGATCCATGACAGTGCTCGACAATGAAGGAGCGATTACAGGCTGTAAAAGGCTGTAACAGGCTGTATTAAAATCCATATGTGCGTCACTTGAGTAGTCCATTTGCTACTGTAATCGCTCCTTCATTGTCGAGCACTGTCATGGATCCTACGTTGCCTATTTCGCTTATGTATATATATATATATATATATATATATATATATATTACATAATTTGTTGTCATCTAGATAGGGCTGACTTCTAAGTTAGAATTTTAGTGTTCTATAGATGCTAAAGTAAACCAGAACATTGACATTAATAAATACATTGATTGCTGCAAAGGTGTTTGCAAACCACCTCATACATTTTAAGTGTACATAATTCGTTGACATCTAGATGACTGACTTCTGCTAAGTAAACATAAACCAGAACATTGACCCTATCTATAAAATTTCCATTTGATGCATTTTATGCTGTCTTTGATTCTAGGGTTCTCTATCATCCTTTTCTCCACTTGCCCTTTTTTAATTTCCTTTGTCAGGGACTTAGCTTTCACTTGCTTCTGTTTGATCTTATCCTTCTGAATTACATCAAAAATATTTACAAAAGTTTGATAAAAACCCTAAAAATCGAAAAACACATTAAATGTCCATTAGAAGCTAAGAAAAACACACCTCGTCTACGTTTACTTCTCCTTCTGAATTACATCTCTTGCGAATGAAAATGAGCGTACACGTAAATATAAGGTGATAACACTGTGCAGCATATCTTTACTAATTCTGCTATCACTCTCCAGTGAGGATTCAGATACAATTTCATTGAAGAAAGCAAGTACATCTGTATCTTTGAAAACATTTCTCAATTACAGCTTCAATGTTGATAGATCTTTGGTCAGTTTTACAATTGTTTCTAAAATGATGTTCTGCCCTCAAAATTATTTTCTGGGCTTTTTTAGTTGGATTCCACAGTACTCCACGACTTAAGGAAGAGATAAGTTTCTGTGATTCAATGATAATCTTTGATTCGTCTTTGCATGCAGTTAATAAAGATGTAGCCTGCTGACTTTCTGTTGATCTCCAATTCTTAGATGCTCTGTGTTTATTGTGCAGATTTTGCAAGACATAGCCTCTTAGATATTGTAGACCAGGAATCTCTTTTTCCTTTAAAGCTTTTTCAACTTCGTTATCATTTACAGGAGAAAGAGATTCTTTGCAGTAGGCCAGGAGTCGATCAGCAAGGTTAGTTAATAACAATGTTGCTGAATTACTGGACAGACTCGGGAAGTATTTTGTAGCATGTAATGATATGGTCGCGTAATACTTGGAGTAAAACTTGTCAGCGTTTCCACTCTTCGTAAAGCCATCATAAATAGTCCGTATCTCTTCAAACTCTTTCGATCCTTCGCAAATGTTAAACTGGAATGATGATATTTCATCTCGCATTGCTTTTGTAAACACTTTTCTTTTGCTTATTGTCGTTTTCACGTTGTTCACCAGATCGTTCAAGACATCGCTTGTAAATGCTATTCTTTGCCTTGATTCTTCCTCTTGTACACCTTGTTCGGGATCTTGGTTGTTTTCTTTGTGTCTAATAGTCGTGTGTCTGCTTAGACCTCGTTTACTTTTACAAACTTTTTGAAATATACTACAAGCTATGTCTTGCCTTTGGACCTAGAATATAGGAAACATTTAGTTGATCAAACTTGATAAAATTGCCAACAGTTTGACATCAGTTTATACCAATATTGCTACTATAACTCTTCTTAAAGCTTTAGCGATTCTAAAAGAATCCGAAAGAAGTTTAATTCTTGTTCCGGAGCTCTGGAAACAGATACACAATACCAAATATTGATCGATCTCAAGCCAACTACACTAAACCTTTCATAGCAACAAACCGCGAATAAAATGACTAAATATGACTAGCTTTTAGCTTTTAACACGCACCTCCTGTACATCATCATGAAACTGTTCTTCCAAATTCTCATCTTCTTCTAAAACCGCCATAATAGCATCGAAATCTTCTTCGAATATAAAGTCTTCGATGCCATACGCCATGTTTGTCTACTGTGACAACGATGGCGGCGATGCACGGTACACGTGACGTATCATGACGTAACGGTGCAATTCAACCTAAAATCGTAAACAATAAGCCGGTCCTTTGAAGTTTGCCGGCCTTCCTAACCAGTCCCCTCGATTAACTATGATAGAACTTGGGAAATATGTCTGAAAACAGTCTGAAACTTTCACTTGCCTGACCTCGTAAGGGAAATGGTGTTACTGAATATAAAACAACGTCATTGCCATCGAAACGAGTTCTTCCATTGTTGTTTTTTTTGCATACAATTGTTCAAAATTTTCCTTTTCAATATGCAGTTCATTGACAGCTACAACTAATTTATCTGACGTCTGTTTAAGAAAAGGTGCGCGTGAAATAAAAAATATCCAAAATTTTTTGGATGCCCTGCTTTAAAACTAAAACTTTTGCGTTATCCTCTCCAATCCAATAGTGGCAAATAAATGGATTTTAAGCTATTCGCCGAAATTTAAAGAAAATCAATAAATATCCTCCCCCCGGACAGGCGGCTGCTTTTCTGACAAGAAGTGAACGAGAACATCAACATCAACACAAATTAAAGAATCTACACACAAAGGATCTTTTTTATACGCTATTCTCAAACGTGGTCACACTCTTGGACCAGGTCAGTGAACAATTGAATCTACCCAAACCAAACAATGTCAAATTTGGCTGGAGTAGATTCGCTAGATATTTCACTAGATACCAAAGGAAGTGGTGCGTGTCGAGAGAAAATTTCCTGTTAATTTTGCTTTTTTATTTTCCATAAAATCAATCGTGAGAAGTAGAGAAATATGAAGTCGTTGATAAAGATTTCGAAACATCTCAGAGAAGTGATATTCTTTGCTTCTCTTTCGCCTTTTTCGGCAACTTTAAAAGTCAAATTAATGAGATATGCCTGTCAATAAAAAGAAAAATTTGCATGAAAATACTATGAACACGTAATTTTTTAAGTACAGATTTTCTGAAGTAAGAAATTTGGAAAAAAATCAAACTTTGCCATGGTATAGTTACTAAGGTTAAAGCAAAGAATCGCCAACATCACCGAGCGGCTGTCCATGAACTAAGACTTTCGGCTCAATCAACAATTTCAGTGACTCAATCGGCCATCACAATTTATATTTGTTTCAGTTAATTTCAAAACATTGAATCGGTTTCTTTCAACTTGTTACTAAACAGTAAAAAATGAGCATGTTTGCGTCTACTTTTCCAGTTATCAGTGGTGAACGATACCCTAATATTATGATAACTCGCCCAAACAGCAGCACATATATCCCTCGAATGGTGAAGTAGACCATTTAAAAGTGGATTTATTTTTCAGAGAAGAAAACTTGTCTGCAGTATTTATGATTTCAATACAATTGTGCCACACAAAAAGGCAATGGAAATTTCCATGTAATACTCATTCACGTATACTTAACATTATCAATCAAACAAAATTGAACGGGTGCATGGAAATTTCCATGTAATACCCATTAACGCGTGAAAAAATAATTTCAAACACTTTTGGCCATTAAACGGGTCCATGGAATTTTCCATGTACATGTAATACTTACTCGCGTATACAAAACAGTATCAAACATTCTTAATCAAAACAGGTACATAGATTTTTTTATGCAATACTCATTTACGTATACAAACAGTATCAATCATTCAGAACCAATTTAAACAGGTACAAGGAAATTTTCATGTAATACTTTTACGATTTCATTGTGCCGGATAGTGCCTCACCAAAATGATCTATGGAAATTTCCATGAAATATTTATCCACGTATACAAACAGTATCAAACAGTCCTGACCAAAGCGGTACCGGTACGTGGAAATATCCAGGTAATACTCTTTCACACGGAAAAAAAATTATTATTTCAAACTTTCTTGGCCCAAAATGGGTGTATGGAATTTTATAGTGACAAGTTTATAGTGTCCAAAATTCGTTTTCAAAACAAGTTTATGGAAATTTTCATGTAATACTCATTCGAATATTCAAAATAGTATCTATGACATGTTTTGCCAAACAAATTCTCCACTCGTCGTTATCTTTGGACCCTGATCCCGGCTTGCATGCTGAACGGCTCAGCGCGACAGCTTCTTTCCTAAAACCAGAAATAGGCTTCTCGTCCTTATATACGGATAATAAGTTGACGTTCCTTTGAACCGACAGTTTCAGGCAGAAACTCACTGAAACACATAAAAATAAGGGATAAACAAGTTATTACTTTTTGCAGCTATTGGCGTTGTTTACAAATGTTTTGACCGCAGGTTACTGCAAGTCAGCAATTTTGTCTCACTTCTTTTAGCAATTGAGTAACTGTATTATGGCATAGAAAATAAAGGTGTCAATGTCTGTAAAATGTGCAACTTATGTACATTTTATTTGTATAATTGTGTCTTACCTAGAGTATACGAGTCTCCAAACAATAAAACAATCCCTCTTGGAGGCACGAAAAGCTTTATGATGTGCTGCATGAGGTCCACCTCATTCTCAGCCACAAACCAATTTGTGGCACTTTTCGATGGTGTGCCAGCAATAATGACACTGGCTCTTACGTTTACGTTTGTCGACGTAGACGCCGTAATCGACAAGGTCTCAGCATCAAAAGAAAATGGTTCACTTGGTTGTACCGAAATAGTGTTTGAATCATTCTCACCTCACCGTTTTTTTGGCTTTATTTTCCTCGCAGCCACTGGTAGAGGAACTATTTGCAGGTCGTTTGTCAGAACTTGACGTGGGGAACAATTCTACTTCTAGTAACTTTCTGACTTGTTTTCCAAATCTTGAAATGTCAGAAATTTCTCGGTACAACAGTCTATTGAGGTCGTCGGTGGGATTTAAGAACAACTTGAAATGTCCGGGAGAAGACTTTTTCCGAGGTGTATTTTACCTAAGAAACAATGAATGACGTTTGCAATATCATAAAACCATTTTACCGTATCTTTTACGAAATACGTTGGTGTGAAAAGTAAATTCGATTGAAAATGCGGCATCGCCGGCTCCGTCCAAACACGTTTAGAGGAAACGGAGACCAGAAGCGGAACTTTCTTGCGGCATTTTTGAAAAGTGTTACAGATTGATTGCTATTGTGCTCGCATTGCGAAATGCTTTAAATTTGTGTGGGAAATTTCATGTAAAAGGTAGTAAAAATTGAGAGTGAATGGTCAGAGTAAGCTAAACGCCGAAAGGAGGGAAATCCATTGCCATAGACAGGCCAAGTTTACTTAGTGCGGACCTTTTTGGAAGCCAAATCAAATGCAGCTAATCTAAGACACAAGATAATTTTTTTCTCTCAAACTTATTTTTCTATTGCACAATATAAGTTGATCCTTATCTCGTACAAACTCAAAATGATCTTTCTTAGAGCAAGTTCTCTTTTCTTCTGACTGAAGCTTAAATTTTTCAGAATTCTCGAAACGAAACGTACCTTGAGTTTCCTTAGATCTTCACTAGCGGGCTTCATGTGAACAACAGACCCAGGATCAGTGCTATCCTGCGCTAGAATAGATGATTTATTGTAATGATGCAGTGTGCCGGCGCACCTCTCCGTTTTCTGCTTTCGCGAAGTACCACTTTCTGTCGGAATAGTGCCGCTTTTCTCTTTTTCCTTCTTTCAAGTAAGGTAGCGAGGACCCTCTACCACGTGTTGTTGCCATATCTTTTCACTAACTGAATTTTTTTAGCCTGGCTCTTCAAATAGCTGACCTGCATGAACCCTGAAGAATGTGCGACGACCATTTTGAATTGAGATAATTTAAGCCGTATCGTTTGTTTATTGGTTAATATGCACACCCCATAAGAAATTCTTTTGTATGCCCGATGACGTAGGAGGTTTGAAATTTCCGACAGCCGCATCACGCTGTTGATGATACTGTTAGTCTTTTCAAACTGAAATAGGAATACATGAACGGCTATGGATATTATGGATTACTCTAGTTCGGTTGCAGAAGAGCCTCTGTCACTCTCGATTCTTTCAAGTCTCGCCGAAGAGACTTTGGTAGAAACATCAGTTACTGAAGAAAGCTTTGAGAGCCGAGCTACGACAATAGAAGAGTCAGCCGTGTAGGTATTTCAACCTCTCTTAGCAAGCACGCCTGCTAAACGGAAAAGGGAAGCCTCGATCGAGTACCGAATCGTTAGACTCTTCAAGACCTGAAACACCACTCTCGCCTGAGCACAGAGCTTCCAAAGAGTAGGAAGTATAAACTTCCAGCACTGCAGGTTGGGAGGACGATGACCAGGTGGTCCTTTCTGAAAATGAAAGCTTCAGCGGTAACAAGGCGCAAAGCGGCCACCTTGAAGGTAAATTTCTAATCAGCTCTTCCCTAACTTCAAAAACAGAACGTTTTTCTTTCTGTTTTAGGATAACAATTCTCAATTCAGAAACACTGCAGTTGATCTAGGGGGAAAAGTAGAGGAATTCTTTGATGTTCTCAAAGTAACAGATCTCGTTATGAATAGCCGGAAAACTGCTTGCCAGCTTATACCGTCCGTACAATTCAATACCTATTCACGTAGCCAAAGAGCAATTAAGAGCTCCTCCAAGTGTTTTTTCTCCAGTGTTTAAAATGATGCTAAAATCGTGGACGTCGCTGAATAAAAAAGGAATATATCAGTGTATTCCAAAGTGAATTTTTCCGACTTATCCAAAGTGAAAAACGAGATAGGAACAAACTGACCTCAAAAACCCAACGCCAGAAACGCGCCAAAATGAGAGAACTATAACCTCATTTTATCAAAGTTGAAGATCAGTCCAGGAGGTTATGCCCCATTTTGAAATAATTTGACAAGTTTCCGACTTTAGACGTAGAGGAAGACCGGGAATTCAATCGGGCTTTGGGCGGCGCATCCAAAGCAAGTAAAAAGGCTTATTGTGAACATTGTGAAGAACACGTATTAGATAGTGAGCTGGATTTGCACTGCAAAGTGGAGCGTCATAAATCCATAATACAGCAATCAGGATAGTGGAACAATCTTGACGCCCTAATCTATAAACTACCGTCTATTGGGAAATTAGAGGATCAATAAAAAAGACAGTTTTCATTTCGATGTATTTTGATAAATTTTTTGATGTAAACAAGAATTGTAACAGAAGAGCCGAGTTTACGTAATTTTTCTTATTTAGTCATTTATTTTAAGCCTCTATTATGTACGGGCAAGGTGGAAGGAATGCCTGACCTTATAATGTAAGATATTGCAAGTTCTGATTTTAAAATATCTGACAAAGACACATTGTCTGCAATTTAGAAAGTTTCATCATACTTCTTAGTTGTCATCTCAACAAAATTAAAAAAGGATAAGTTGATATTTCTAACCTAGTAAACAAAGAGACACGTATCTGTCTTAGGAAAAGTTCGCAAAGTGAAAAAACCTGGAGGTTGCGATCGCGAGAAGTGTCATGCTGCTTCTTTGAAAGAAGGAAAGGCTCTAAAAACCAAAGCGATAATTATGGTAATTAGATAGGAAGTATCCCAAACCCCCATTGACATATCGTAACGCATTCCTTAATCTTTAGGCCTAGTTTATACGTCGCGCTACGGTCGAATTTAATTCAGACGAATCCGTCATTCTGTCGACGTAAATCATGACGTGGTTTTATGCGTCGAAATCAATACGATCGAATTTATTTCTCTTCCCAAATGCAGTGCCTCTGGTCAGAGGTGTCATTTTGAAATAAATTGAAATACATTTAGAAAATGTATGCATTTCATTCGACGCGACGCTCGGTGCGACGTTAAAATTGAAGACGCGTTATCGTTATTTTATCCGTCTTACCAAGACGGATAAAACGTCAAGGACGAATTTAATTCGTTTTAGACGTCGCGCTATCGTCGAATTTAAATGCTTGTGCGACCCTGAATTTTTGGTAAAGAAGGACACAAGAACCTCTATAGGTACTGTTAGGAGGAATGCAATCAGTAAACTTCTAGCGTGGAAAATGAGTAGTAGTAGTAGCAGCAGTAGCAGCAGCAGTAACAGCAGCAGTAGCAGCAGCCGTAGCAGCAGTAACAGTAGTAGCAGTATCAGTAGTAATAGTAGTAGTAGTAGTAAAACTTTATTGAAATTGTCATTGAAGAGCCATCCTAAGCTAGGGAAATATCCCTTACTAATTTGGGGACACTAAAAAAGGAAAAAGACTGGGAGCTATTTACAGTAGTATATATGATTAATTAGTTAACTGAGAGAAAATATATAGTTAACTAATTACGGATTTGTAATGAGAGAATATATAAAATTCACGAGGAGTAGAGTAGATTTGTATAACTATTGAGATGGTCATGTAGTTATATTATATAAAAAAATAAGTATTAAAAGCTTTTCTTGTGACAATTGTCGTGTGATGTTGCGCTTGGGGTTGCCAAAGGCTGACTCTTTCCAATCCTTTACTTAACAGCTGCGGCCCGGGAGTGCCATGCCCGGCCTAGAAAGGGATGATGGGAAAGGAAAAGGGCAGGGGATGCTTTTTATTTAGCCATCGCCTATTGTGCCCCAATGCCGAAGGCGTTTGCTGTACGTTTCCGGAGCCAAGTTATTGGTTCAACCAAATTTTAATTTAGGTAAAAAATGGATGTCCCCTCCAACTTCTGAAAAGTGAGTAATAGTCCTTATACTCTGAAATCTACAGGAGATTGGGTACAAGTAAAACGAGTTTCTGATGACCCATATGCATTGTTTCTCTTGAAGACAAACAATTGAGACTAAGATTACGATTTATTTTTGGATTTTTCCTTCATTCTAGCCACAAATGCGTTTTCTGTTGTCAGATTAGGATTCAGACTACAACATTTGACATCCATTTTCCACTGACTGAATGGGAATCAAATTTATGCCTTTTTACCTGATAAACTTCAAGCCTCTGGTCTATGTGGGGACTCACTTGACTGGATTGTCACCCTACTTACACAATCTAAATGGCTAACACCCATATAATCTAAATTTAGATCAGTGGGTTCAAGCCGTGTCAAATGATCATCCAAGTCTTCCCAGTAGCTTATCAAATATGTATAAACATTTCGACCAATCAAATTCCTTTACTTGGAATGCGTAAGGGGAAATCCTTTACCGAATAATTACGAATTCGCTAGCTCTACTTGGTTTGGACGTCCAGGTATTATCGGCTTTGTCGTGTACTTTTGGCGGTTCTTCGTCACTATGACTGACAAGGATACAAGTAGAGCTCGCAAAAGAACATATAATAAAATAAGCGATGTACAAAAGTCAAAACTACAAGAATATTATGACGGCGGCATGAAAACATGCAGTTCTGATAATACGGGAAAGATTGGTGTGGCAGCCGAGGAAACTGGGCTGACTATTGATCAAGTAAAGGTAAGATATTTATTAGTTGGACTGAAACACTACCATGTTTGATGTATGCGGAATACCCCGCCACTTATTTACATCTCGTTGAATAATGATAGCGATCATTGTGGTGACTGCTGCTTTCTTCAAAGCGCACCGACATATGTAAATGATGTAGTGGTATATTGTCCTTCAGAATTATACTTCCCTTACTCTATGTACTGCACCAACTTATCTTTTAAAGGATTGAATCTTAAACAAAATTTTGCCCGTCATACACCAAGGTCAAGGAAGTTCACTGTACGATTGTATTATTCATAATGAGGCGTTGTGGTAATTGTTTGCCTCGTTAATTAAAGGAAGCTCCCATGTTTTCTTTTAAATAATTGTTTTGTACCGTTTTATGCTCGAAAATACGCTTGCAGTCTGCAGTATAATCAATGATCAAGAATATACCGGTAAAAGAAGATAGGCGTTTACTCATTCGTTATTATAAATTATAAAGAATAATTATTTTGTGTTACCCTATTGAGAGCTAACGTAAGCAACCTTAGTGAAACGTAGGCTAACCCTAGTGCCCTGTTGGCCAACAGAAGAGCTAGTTAGGCTAACCTGAGTGCTCTGAGGCTAACCGGAGCACAAGTTTGGCTAATTGGAGCTGACAAGTAGGCTAACCTAAAAGTGTTAATGGTAGGTAACCTGTTAGCTAACGATCGAATCCTGGCTCGAAGTTTAGGTCACATCCTCAATCTATCTTCAATCTAGAGTGGTTGAATGTTACATTTATCATCCATTCGACATCCATGTACATGCCAAGAAGATCTACCTTTATGAATTTGTTGCCAGCCAATGATTCTGTTCTGGATCGAATACAATCTATTGATCAAGTAAAGTATACAAGCTCAGAGCTTCTGCATGCAACTTGCATGGGTATTAATAGGGTCAGGTCCTGCCAGGGGGTTCCCTGTGTTGCTTGTCTGAATTTAAAAAGCTACTGTGTCATTATTTTGTCTATATTTCTCCACCTTGTTGTTGTTGTCGGAATTTTGGTGAACAAGATCTTAATTTTTTCAGACTTTCATATATTATGCTATCACTACTTTTTTGGCCATGCATGTCCCTTGTAGGAATTCACCCTGGCTGGGCCTCTATAGGGCCAGCAAGGGAAAGAGGGCGAAAAGGGAAGGGTTGCTATTGTAGCTTAAGGCATTTTGAAATACTTTATTTTATGTGATACATTTATATAGAAATGGATTGGAAATGCTAGACAAAAGGAAAAGATAAGTTCTGGAGTACAAGCAGCTCCAAAGCCAATTAAGATTCCGACGGGTTCACGTGGCTCACACTCCTACAACATGTTCTGTTCAGAGTATTTCAAGTCAGGTGAGAGGCCTGATAATGTTTTCAAACACTAAGAACAAATTATTTACATGCATTGTAACTATTATAGACCATTGCTAAAATAATTATAGGCTTACATTAGAGGCATTACAATCCTGGGGGATGGGTTTGCAAATCCCCCCCCCCTCCCCCATTTAAAAGAATTTTCTCAGCATTTGTCAGGCAAAATGCTTAGAATTCAGGCAACATTAGAATCAATTTTAAGGCAGTTCTGCATCAGTTTAATGCTAACACATTAGGAAATTGTGTAATTTTTTTCAGGCATGGAGGTCACAGTCCCCCCCTCCAAGTCCAAGGGTGCCTGTACGTCTATGGGTATCATTAATAAACCTCTACCAGTGAATTATTTCTAAGAAATGAATATTGTAGCTTTCTCTCCTAACTTTGTCTGCTGGATGTTAGTTTTATTTTGGTGCCTGTGAGAATACCAGATTTAAATCAATAATGGACTGTGGTTTTGTTAAATGTTTCTAAACCCCAGGAGGGGTACTTGCAAGGGTGGGGGTCCGACAGAGCTCTATATTGTCACCCAAAAGGGTTTTCATCCTCAGCTTCTTTTAACCTTTGACAACATAATAGAGTGGTTGATTAATTTATCTTTAATTTTAGTTAGATCTTTGATTGCTGAGGAAACTGAAAATCATGCAGTGACACTATAATAATCAAACTAATTCAATTGATATTCTGCGGAAATGAAAACGTTAATTTTTTTTTTGCTAGATGAGTGCAAGAAATTGTCTTTGCCTCAAAAGAACAAAGAAGCTGCCAAGAAGTGGCATGACATGACATCTGCAGAAAAAGATGAGTTCAAAGGAAAAGCAGAAAGTTTAAAGGCCCCAGATGTTTCAGAGCTTAGTGAGGCTCAAAAATCTAAGTTGATATCAGCTCACAGGAAAAATCTTCTAAATGAGGTAAAGATTTCAATCACTTTAAGAAATAATCTCTAAGTCAAATTCCAATTAGGCAGCATAAACCATGAAAATTCAGAATAATTTAAAACTTTATTAAAAGTGGATGAATAATTTCTAATTGTTGTTAGTATAATTTCAGAGCTGAGCAAAGAATTTCCAACAATCTGATTGGTCGAGCGGTTCCTTATATGACGCTATATAAACCGCTCTGCATGGTTTATATAAAATGTTAAAATAAAATGTTAGTAAATGTTACTAAAATGTTATGATTTTAGAAATTTCTCTGTTGTTCAGCTCTGAAATTATACTAAAACAATTATTCACCTCAGGTTCGGTGAATATTGTGGAATAATCCCCTCTACTTCGTCTCGGGAATTATTTGATGATATTCACCTCTCCTTCGGCGAATAATTGTTAATTATACTCTTTGGTAATTAATGGAACATGCAGATGTTTGTGTCCTTTTGAGTAATTATCCTCGTGCCACATTTTACTTTTTCATCTACTTCTGTCAACAGATCATGTTTCTGGAAGACTTAGGCTGTGAATCTTCTCTGATTTTTCAAGACACTTCAGGCCAAGTGTACAACTTTGGATCAAGTGCAGGGTACTCTTTTTTATGCCTGAATCCTGACATCATCATCAAATTCCGAGACCACTTTGGTATTATGTTATTACTTTGAATTAGTAAATATTATAAACATCTTTGAAAGTGTTCTGTTGATTTTTTAGCATGCAACTGTATTTAGCAGAAGCTTATATCAGTAGCTTATACTATTCAGTGTGTCATCCAATTGACGAGATTATTCATGATTGTAAATAAGGTGAATATGTTATCAAAATAGACCAGAAACTACATAGTACCTCTCTCTTTATTTATTTAGCTTGCACCAATGAGAGGTTCACATACAAAGATGTACAACAGCTATTCAATTCCAAATACAGTAAGTTTAAAAATATACATATTATTTACTTTATAGTACAGATATTAACATGTAATTGTTGTCATCATCATCATCATCATCAATGTCATCATTATTATTATTAGCTGATTGGTTGTGAATGGCTTATTCGATATATACCTTAATAGCAGCATGGGCTGAATTGCTAAGGTTTACAATGTTATTAAGGTTGAGATCAGACGTCAACATTATCAGGCGCCTCTGCCAGCCACTTCAGTCCATGTAACGACCTCACCTTTCCCCCCACACATCCCACCCCAGTGGAGGACATCCATCACACAGTAATCTCGTGTGTGGGAAATTCACATTTCCTACCTCTAACCCTGCAGGAGATGGGGCCTACAGTTTATTCGTCCTTATCCAAGAAGACTAGAATATCTATCCATTTCTTGATATTATCGAAAGGTAGAAAATTCTCCTCAGGTATTTTAAGGCCATGAGTATTGATCCGACTGGGCCTTGAGCCCGCACAACACAATCCGGCGCTCTAAGCAATTGAACTAACTAGGAGGCGGTAACAACAAAGATGATGATGATGTCTATAACAAAATCCTCAAACCTGATTGATTCTGAACAGCGATTATTTGATCCTTAATCTGAATACTGTAATAAGCAAACTGTCCAATTTGGCCTGTGTGATAATCATTACAGCTGCTTGTAATTGGACAGATCAAATCTGACAGTAATATGCAGCCAATGAAAATCCAATGGAAAATGGCACTAGCCAATGAAATTGAATTACTTATTCCTACCTTGTGTCTCACATTTTAGCAAAGAAAGTGTAGGATGGGACATGTGGAAATGGTCAATATGACTTACTGTCATACATTTCAGGGGTACTCAGGCTCGTTACTTCCCCAATTACTTCCTACATTTTACTCCACTCAGTGCTATTATCATTACCAATCAATGTTTCTCTTTCTTTTGCACTGTAGGTGAAGCAATAAAGAAACCAGGCAGCAGGGTGCCGTATCTACGTGGGGGTTTTACAGTAGAAAATCTCCCAGATGGTATTTTCTTTAAGAAACCCTTCCATTATGGCACTAAGCAACTCCAGGCCATAATGGAGAAAAAAAGCGAAATTAAATTTGTGATTACCGATAATTTAGAAATCAACTTGCAAAGCAACAGGAATGTTATTCCCTCTCTAACTCAGCCTGAAACAGTAGTCACTCTTCTGTCCAGGATAGTGGACAGACAATGTGTAGAAAGGGTAGTTAGACTGTCTGAGAAGATTAAAGAACAAGATGTGGAGGTTGTGGAGTTCAGACTTGACCAGGAAGAGAGACTAAGATTAAATGAATATAGTTTTTATTTTGAAGATGATGCATGGCTTGCTGTCGGTGCTAATATTCAACACTCCACAGAAGCACAAGGGCTTATTGTCCCAGTGTTTACTGAGTCAGAAGATGAGAAATTCTGGCTTTTCTACAGTATCCAGAATCCATCAAAACTAGTTAAAGCATCATTTACTTTCAAGCTAAAAGGGTATTGGCTTGACTTACAAGGCCAATCCAACTACAAATTACTCAACAATCATCAGGATTGTGTTACTATTGCCAACTTGATCAAAAATGGACCCTATGGGCCATTATATTTTTTGCAGAGGATAGAAATTTCAGATGACCAGTATTTTAATATACCTGAATTATTTAACAATGCAATATATGCTGCCTTAAGAAGTAGCACTATTATTTGAAATTTAACAATATTTATGTACTTTAATTCAGTGTGGGCACAAGACTATAAAGGCATAAAATCATAAGTCACATGAAGAACATTGAGAAGTTTTTAGTGCCACATATGAGCACATCTTTGAATTGCTATTTAGACAAAACTTCAAGATCCATGAAACAAAAAAGGAACATTCCATCCAACAATGTAAAATATCAAAACTCAAAGCTCATGAATTCATTTTCCACTCAAATCACTGAAATCATTATCAATAACCATCATATAATTTTATAGACTATGCTACTAATGACCTCCCCCAAATTATTTGTAACTACTGCTGTATATGTAGACAGAAAACAGGAACTCAAACTGGTAGCATTTTTTTTTGTTTTTCAAACATAAACTTTAATTTAACATCCTTTTTCGAAGAACCTGTCAGAAAGCCAATTTTCAATGATAGCCAGCTGACAAACAGAGAATCCTAATCGTGGTTCTTAAATTGTTACTATTATCAAACTATAGATAATGATTAGCCTAGAAGTTTTTTGCTCATTTGTTGATCATTTTCAGTGGTCAACCCAGGTGGTATGTGACTCTATAAATGAATAGAAAATGTGGTATAAAGTACTTTTAATTTATTACCTATATGTTGTATATTATAACAATACGTTACATGCATTTCATATTTTGTAACAAAGACCACTTGTACAAAAAAAAAAAAAAGTTAACATAAAATTAAAACTCAGCATCGTTTGTGTACTAGTGACAAGTACTTTTCAGAATCTTTGCCGATATTGTGTACTTTTGGTAGGTGGTAATCGAAGCGTCGTCCAACCCAGGTACATCCCCGTAGTGGACAACATCTCATGCGCCTCGTGGTTTTGCTGAAAATATAGGGAAAATGCAATGTGTCAAAATGAGCATGAATTGAAAAAGGTTAAGAATGCTGTTTACAGTGGAGAAAACACTAATCTATGTAACTACAATGAACACAATCCTCTTGAAAGCAGAACTCAGAACAATAAGAAATTTAATAAATTACCTATTTTCCTGATTTCCTTTGCCCTTTTCCTGATTCTTTTCCCTATTTAGCCCCTCAACTTCACTCTTACTCAGCTTATGTGCATGCTTCAAATGGTTTGAAAGATTATTGTATTCCTTCTGGCAAATCTGGAAATAAAATTATAGCAAAATAGATATGTGAATATTTCATTTTGAATCATCATGACTGCTTAGCTTTTAATTGCAAAATGACAGGTAGCTGAGATCATCATTAGATCTAGATAGGCCAAGCATCAACATATCACCTGCAAATATCTCTCTGCAAAGAGTGATCTATTCGTATGTAACATTGTTTTGTGCAAATAAAATTCCAGATTCCCATACACTGCTGTGCTAATAAAATAATAATCCAGCAATGTTGCAGATTGTTTCCCAAAGTATTTTCTTATGATAGGAAGGGATGGGCCAAAATCAACATCTTAAAGGTATAATTCTAGATGTCATTCTCACACCACTGTACAGACTCCACCACCTCTGTGGTTTGAATCCTTTTGAGTACCAAGATGAGTGTCTTTTGTTTACAGTTATACATCATAGTGCTACATATGTACCTTTTAACATAAAGCCCAAGGAGAAGGGGGTTGCTAGGCTAGCCATGGAAATTTGACTGTGAGGGCAGTCCCCAAGGTAGGTGTTTTGATTTTCTGTCATTCATGTCCCTTGGGTGCACGATGAATTTTGGCAATCGTTATAAATGACCACACTCACTTGCCCTAAGGTAGGGATTTAGACACTTTTTTCACCAATTTCGGTGTCCTGACAGGGGTGGCAAATATGACAATTTTTGGACAGAAAATATCAAAATCCCCAAACCTTGCTTGACCCCTCCTCCTGACCCCGTCTCGTCCGTTACATTGAAAACTACAAGTCATACTCACACTGCAGGGGTATTTATAAAATTTTTCCTTAGTCGTTTCCTCCGCTGTGGCAACTTTGACAGGTTATGATCATTCAAGTGACTTAAAATGCTTTCGGCCTCGTTGGACATCTTCATCTTTATCAATTCCATAATTGACATTCCTGTACGAATGGAGGTTGTCGACTCCACGTTTCGGATCTCATGGAAATGGCAAACAAGATTTTCCTTTAAACCGAGAAAGTGGCTTCTTTGCGTTAATACAATATCCTTTGCCACTTTCTTTTCTTGGCGAAATTGAACAACAAGATCAATAGGGTCGTATCCATTTTCGAAATGGAAATACATTTCAATTGAAGGGTGCAAAGAGCAGCGTAAGTTCGTGACCTCCCTCCCTGTGGCTTGTCTTGGGGTCTGGTTCCCAGTCATTGAGGTTAGAGGTAGACAGCTGTAACATTACTCAGCCTTCGATCCGAGTCTTTCAGTTCAAAGATGTAGTTTGAAGATATGCCACGCACAACACGTTTTCTCTCTCTTTTTTTTTTTTTTTCGTTTTTTCAGCAGCAATCGATTGAAAAAAGAAAAATGAATCGCGGTGTGCCAGTGCGTCACCGTTCCGTCTCTTTTTCCTCGCCTTCCCCTTCTCCCTCCTCCTACGCCTCACACCTTAACCCCCCCCCCCCTTCCCAACTTTACCTAGATGAAATGATTCTTCCACGTTTGTTACTTTGATTGTCGGAAAAACATGGCTTCTCGATGTAGTGGAGAAGTTTCACATTGTCATGGTCATCATGGCGCAAGGACACCAGCGCACGTGCTAATCTCGTTAAAAGAATTTAGAAAAACTTCACATGGTTAGCCAACCCACAGTAAATAGCTGTTATGATATCTTCTTGCAGAAACATGAATTCACCGTCAAAAATAATCTTTAAACACATACGCCCGTACACACAATTGTGAACACTGGAGAGGAATACGGTAGTTATATGCTATAACGAAATCATGTGCTAAACCCGACTACTGGACTATCTAAGAAAGGACAAAAAAAAAAAAAAAACCTTTAGAACAATTTTATGAAGAAATCAGTCGATAAAAACTATTACTGAACATTACCATCGCCAGGAAAATGATATTTTAAGAAATAGTCTAGTATCATGGAGGTTGGAGGACGATCGACGTCGTGTGTGACTTGTGGTTGATTTGCTACTTGTTGTACAATAACACGACAACATAACGAATAAGGCGAAGATCCAGAGTTAGCAATTGATCGCGTTAAACCTCTGCGCAATTTGCAGAACACTTTTACAGAGTAGCGCTGACTGCCTGTTTATCATTTTAACAACATAATCCGTTAAGTCGCTTGAAATAATTACAACTTATAACTTTTCCTCAGTAATTCCGGCACGTGCTAATTTCGTTACGGGTGTGTCAATTTCGTTATGGCCTCACAAAGGACATATACTGATATATTTTACTTGATATCATACATAACAGAAATTGGAAATTATGTGGCACATATTGACTATTTCATGGATGTCACCCAGATATGTTTTGCCTAAACACTGTATAGCAAGGTTACATAATGAGATCCATTGCCATCTAAGAATGATAGGAGGTGCATGGGTATATCTACATACATACATACATACACTTTATTTGGTATAGCAGTTGAGTTAAGGCAGCTAAAAATAGCTGATGTGGACCAGCTGTTATCGAAACAATTTACATTAACAATATAAAAATTAATAAATAGATAAAACCGCATGAATTCTATGGATAAGATCAACGATACAAATGAAGTTTGAAATTAAAAACTAAAAAGTTTTGTTGGACGGGTGATGGTTACGTAAACTATGCAACGCTCAAAATGCGTCATTTCAGTTCAGTAAGGATGGTCTGAATTGACAATGTACTAAAGGACGACGACCGAGTTCAGTATTTGGCTCATCAACTAGAGTATTCAAACCTAAGTTATATAAAGCGATAATTAAAATACAGAGTTTATGTAGATATTCGATGCACCCACCCCACACTTGCTAATCTCTGTCTATCTATCATTCCCTTTGGTACAGATCGACAAAGATGACTAATGTTTCTGTTCGACAATGGTGGACCTCTCAAAATTGCATGACAACGGTGACTCATGGTCCGACATCTTTTCCACGCCTACAATTGTACCTCCAGTGAACTCCAATCCATACAAACATGATTTTCAATCATATCAGAACCTAACAGAGTCTGTATGGGAGTCTAATAAAACGGGGTTTTGACTTGGTGGCTACGTAGAGCTGTCCACTTACGAGTGTCCGTTAGTTAAGGGAGCTTCGGCACCGATTAGCGTATGAAATATGCCCTCTACACATGTTATGTATAGTCCTAATAACGTAAAACTGCAACGAATCACCACCAAGATGAAATTTGCCAACGGTGAGAATTTATTAAAACATATTGGATGATTAGCCAGTCATTACAATCCTACACGATGTATAGCCGCCCAGTTGGCCCAATGGATAGAGCGCATGACTGTTGTGCGGGAGGTCGAGGGTTCGAGCCCCGGCCGGGCCAACATGCAAGGTCTTCAAATAATTGAGAAGAATTTGCTACCTTTCTATAAAATCAAAGAATGGTTAGATATTCTAGTCTTGTCGGATAGGGACGAATAAATGGAGGTCCCGTCTCCTGCAGGGTTGGGGATAGGAGACGTTAATTTCCCACGCACGAGATTACTGTGTCAGTGGATGTCCTCCCCTGGGGTGGGATGGGTGGGTTTACTAGGCCCGCAGTAATTGGCGCAAGCTGTTGTGATGTCCCAGGCGGTTGGCGAAGCTAATAAAATAAATTGATATTTATTGGGTTTTCCGAGAAGTTTACCCACTATTAGCGCTCGCACATAAACAAAACAACGGCTGTTTCTGTATGGTTTTGGCAAGCACCAGAGACAAAATGAGCTTTATTCATCATCAGATATTTCGCTGTCTGATGATAGTTCTAACACAAAGGCCTCATCGTCCACATCTTCCTCCATCATCAATTCGTCTGATTTCTCGTCATCTGGAAGATAGTCGATACCACTCAAATGAGCATAGGTTCTTGCTTCCTCAGCATGATCAATAGGTTGAGGGGAATCCAAGATACCACCCCACAAAAGCAGCAGCGAGGAAATGTGATTTCAGTGAATCATCCGTTTTTTTTTTTTTTTAAGACAAGCTATCATTCCTCCATTAAGAGGGTCATCAGTGAGAGGCAGAAGCGCTTCCACTGATTCGTCTATAAGCCTGATTTCGTTTTGGAGAAAAGAGACGAGGCGATTCATTTCCTCTTTTAACAGCTCAAGCTCTTCCTGACACCTGTTGTGTAAGCAGAAAAGGTCAATTATCTGCCTCCTAACAAGAGCAGGAACGGTGTCCCCTTCCTCTTGGACTTCAGAGTAAATGCTGCTCCTTGGATCCTTAGCATCGTCATAAAGAATTTGGGGTACATCATTTAGAAGATACCCATTTACTTCAGACAAAGTTTTGTGGATGGACTTCACGACTTTGTCGATCTGCTTTGCGAGCTTTATGGCAATTGCTTGGCCATCTGAAAATTAAAAAGTTCACAATAACTAAAGACGCAATGCAGTGGCAGTTTTATAGATAAGACGGAAAAATGTAAATGTGTAAGACTTGGAAACTGGGAAAATTTAGCCCTCATACCCCTTCTCAAATAATCGCAGTACAATGCCTAGCCTCGCAGTTAAATACAACTGGCATACGCAATAACATAACGACGGAATTACTGCAGACCATGATCACCAAAATACACATGCTACTGAATATTTTACATAGCAATTTCTTCAGTTTATTACCAGCATATTTTCGCTTCAATTCCACCAAGAAACATCTTTCGGATGCCGTACAATGTAACTTCAACAAGAGTTCGCTCTTTCTCTTCTCGTAGAGGCGTGACTTTACGGTTACAAACACACGGGACAAATCGGACCATCTTTCTTTGATGTGATGCTTCTTTTCCATGGCTACTATGGCCTTCTCGTTCCTATGTACATGATAAATGCAAGTTAGAGAGAATTATTATCTGCCTTTAATTTGGCACCCCTAATTCCCTCTCTGCAGAAGCTGATTATTGCAGTCGTTGCTGCAAGGAAGAAATTTGCATCTTTATGACTTACCGCTTGATTTTCTTTTCAACATCTTTTACCTTCCCTTCATCTTCATCTTCATCTTGTACATAGTTCAATTCATTTCTGAAAAAAAAAAAAAAATTAAGTGGGTGGAGATAAGTACAAGACATGTTCAGTTTAATACTGAGTAATTATATCAGCTATGGTGGAAAGAAAGGGAAGTACGAATACGTTTGTTATATTATTGTGAAAACGGGTTTTTGCCTTCACAACTAAACGGACGGATGGGGGACAACTCGATAAACTTCTTCTGGGAAAAGGTTTTTCCTGGGGGCACTCGCTGGCTGCAGGAAGGCCGAGATCTACTTACGGCTGTTGACTATCCTCGCAGCAATGACTAACAACAACAAAGTTGGCTCCAAAGTATATTTATTAAGTACCACTGAGCTGACTAGTTTTTTACCTGACTTGACCAGACTGGGTTTGACTGAAGAAAGCAATACAAAACATCTCTATTCAAGCCGAAGTCACAAAGGATTATAGCTAATGCCATGAATCAACTAAAAGATTAGTTTCACGTAGTCTACCACAACGATTGGTTAGGTAGGAATTGCGCCTTTTACAACATTAATCACTTTCGAAAAGCTCAGGTACTCGCTATAATGTAAATCATGAATTTGGTAGGTGGTACTTCCACACTATTTACCTGAGTTTTTTAGACATAAGGAGCAAGCTGACATATGATTCGTCCCACTGCAGTGTTAATCCTGTGACATATTAATAATGTATTAGTGAATACAAAAAAACTGTTTTCCCTACTGATTTGTAATAAATGCTGAGGAATAAAACTTCCGTGTTCTTTTGGTTTCAACGCTTCCACTTCTTCCTTTTGCCACTCTTGTATCACATCATCATCACAACCTAGTACAGGTAAAATATTACAAATTGTATTGCAATAATCGGCCAAAAACGCATGCATGTAAGTCATTGTGCTGTTTTTTCAATGCAATGAGTAAAAAAAAAAAGTTTAAAATGTATACCTGGAAGTTTTTCAGTGAGTTCCTCAAGCTTTGCACTTACATCATGTAGAAGAGTTTCTGCCCTAGCAAACTTTGCTTTTAGAGTAACACCTGTGAACATTGAAAGGAATCAGTTTAATGTGTGCTTATGAAAGTTAATCAACCACGACTTACATCTTAACACACGTCCTTATTGAAAACATGAAGAATTGCAACTTATACGACAGAAAACACAGGGTAGATAAAGCTGTCCAGCTAAAGGTCTGGTCAATAGTTGATATATCTTCTACTTTTCAGCAAAACTTACAGAAACGTGAAAGTTATGTGTTCAATAAAATTAACCATACCAAATTTGTGATACAAATGTTGGGCATAGTGAAGAAGCCCATCAGTCAAAACATCTGTCCTCTTGTGAGCACTCATTTCTTTAGTGACAGAGGAAAACCTGCGCAGAAAGGACCATAACCTTTCCACCCCTTCACCATCTGTCAATCCAGTTTCCTTGATCCTTCTTGGACTGTATTGGATCTACAGACAATCACATTGAAGATAAGCCTAAGAATCAATATGGCATGGACATTGCATGAGACAGTCCACCAATACATGTACTAGCCTGCAGTGCAGGCAGATTTTAGCAGTGTGAATGATATTTCCAAATCGAGTCTTCAAAGCACCATCTTGAATTAGGAAAACAGTGGAGAGTTAGAGCAAAAATATGTTTACCAAGCCAGTAGGCATGAGACCTCCTCCCGCATTGCATACTCGCCCCAACTTTCCAGTAAAACAAACACTCAAAAGATAACAACCACTAAAACCACCTACACTGCATGCTATATACTCAAAAATTATAATTTTCAATTTAGGTAAAATAAACCTCGAGTAAAGGTTCACTGGCCGGTGTTTCCAAAGCTGATAGGTTTATGTAGGGTGGCCACTCTTTTAAAAGGAACATGTACATGTGCTTAAATATTTTACCTCGCTTGCTAAGCTGACCCTTGGAGATCATTTGCTTTTGATTTTGGAAACTGCTGTCAGATTTCTGATCCCACACTGCATGCTCACCCATTGGTAAGCATGGGATGTTTATTATAATTACAACTGTATTTAACCAATGTCATGGTATTGCCACACATTTCTTCACATTGTCACCAGACTATTTACTGTCAAACTGATAAATAATTACTAACCTGGCATGATGCCTTGTGCCCATAGCAATGGAATATGGGTGTGGCAACATCAACACCTTCCAAGAGGCTTTCCTGAGATGAACACTAACAAACATAATCATGTAAATGAAAATTGTGTAAGAAGTAACAAACTATTCTGAAGTTAAGATGTGATCCTCACAGATATTCATGCAATTTAAATGTAAGCAATAATGGGAATTTAACCAAACACAAAGAAGAAACGAATCTGGCCCCATTGGGATTTCAGCCCATCACATTGTCATTACAATGCTCTATCCACTGAGCTATGAACTGCCATCTGTTGGGAGCCAGCCAGTACCCACGAGAGGAAGTGATGAAACAGGCAATGGACTAACGTGAGCTGCAAAAATGAAGTTTTATTTGATTGAGCCAACTGCTCAAAATTCATTTCATAACTCTGTCGATTACATCTTCATTTAATTCCCACAGTTCACATAATTCCAGACTGTTCCAATAAATATATCTTATTAACCAAGCGCGAGGGCTGTATTGGGAGAATATCAGCCTGAGGTCTTGACGGTACGGACCGAGCGCAGTGAGGCCTGTACAGAAAAGAACGAGGGCCGATATTCTTCCAGTACAGTCCCGAGCAAGCTTGGTTAATAAGAGATTTGTTAGACGACTGAAGTTCAAAGGGACCCAAGTGCCTGGTCCAATACTGAGAGAATATTGACCGGCAATAGACTTCCCGAGTCGTGTAATAAATTATTTTATTTCATCCCAAATTTAATAGAAAATACTTTGGACAGTTCTACAAAATTAAATACCACTTTAGAAATACCATTTGGCCTCCTGCACAGTCATGTTCAAAAAATTTACTTACCTCCAAATTGTGTGCTAATAGACAAGCGATGTCATACATGATTACTCTGCTTCTGGTGCTCTCATTAAGACTTCTAAGTCTCTTAAGCTCATAAACAGAGTATGATATTCTGTAGAGAGAAAAGATTATTGAAAAGGTGAATCAATAACCAATTTTTTCTTTTAAATCTTTTTACATAAAATCTAAGACAAATTTTTTATTTTTCCTATAATATGACATTCAAATTTAAAACAAAGTTATACAATGATGATGCTATTAGTGTAAAAAATCATAGGATGCTCCTGTATATACAAGTGTGCTAATTGTCAGCTTGACAAATTCATAATAATCATGGCTCTATCATGTAATTCTAAGAGACAATACATGTAGGATTGAGCACAACATTAGGTAAAATGTATTTACATAATTATACTCCACACCTTTCACCATGCTTTATGTTAAGGAATCCTTTAGGAAAGTCATGTCTGCATACTCGCCCAAAGACACCTTTCTCATCAAAGAGTTTGTTTTTGCCTTTTGATCTTAAAGCTGAAAGAACCTCTCCAGCATGGAAATTACTGCAGTTCTGTGATAAACAAGGGACAAAAACAGAAAATCTTGAATTCAAAGGGCCAAAAGGAAAATCATACAGTTCTCAAATTTACATCTGAGCATTGCATCACTTTATATACAGACCTGTTCTATGTCTGCTCCAGCTTTGCCATAACTGTTGACAAAATTGTTAACATCATCCTGGTCTGCAAATAGGAGTGTTCCATGTTTGGGTGTTCCTAAATCATGCCCTTTGTCCTTTTTTCTACACAATCCAAAGCACCCATCCATGCTTTCAGTGAGTACACCATCATCCTATTCAAAAGAGAGAGGAAAAGAGAAAAATAGATATAAAAGAGAACAGCAACAACAACTTAAAATGAATACTGCAGAACTACAGCACTAGTCTAAAGATGAGTGTGTTTTGTGTGCCCCAAAATGAATGCCATAATAATATTCCTCAAGTGCAAGCTACTCTTCAGAACAAATTACAATGTATAGTTACCCTTGGACATATAGGACACCAAGCTCCATTGTACAAATTTGCATTGTAGTTTGTACAATGCTTGTACTGATGCATGAAATACCTTCAAGTGAAAACAACAAAATGTCAATTAGGACTAATTCTTTTCTTACAGCAAGTCAGTAGATGTACATGTACAGCAAGAAATATGTCTTGTAAATTAATGTAAATGGAATATTCACCTTAAAACAAACAGTCAATGTATCTTTGAATCATATAAAAACAAAAGCGACAAAAGCAAAGCATGAGTTTGACAGCTAGATATTTAAGCTGGGCAACTAGATAATAAATAAAGAAATAAAATAATTATATAAAGAAGCACTTGAAAATCATATTGTGACTGCCTTTACTATTACTATTACTACTACTACTACTACTACTACTAATAATAATAATAATAATATTAATTAATAATAATAACAATAATATAACAAGAACAACAACAATAATAATAGTAGTAACAATTTTATTACTTCTAATATCAATAATACCTTAAACACATCCCCATTTAAAAATGTACTTCACCATTTTAAAATGTACTTGACATTTTAGGAATCTTAGTTCCTGAATGAACCAATCAGATCTCAAATACATTTTTAATGAGATCTTTGGGAAATAAGTTACTGTATCAGCCAATCAGATTTGGGTTTGTAATATGAACCTTACTCTTCAGGAACTAAGTTCCTCAAATAACCAATGACATGAAAGAATATATGCCATGTCATTGCTAAATTAAGATTTGTCTGTTTTATTTAAGTCAACACCAGATAAAACAGATAACAATAGATGGGACATTCTGCTAAAGTGCAGTAATGTTTCACATCAAACTGGATGCTATCTTTAGTAAAATATATATTCTCTTTCAGGCTTAACTTTTTTTATTTAGCCCTCGACATGTACAAGCTTTTTGTAAAGCTTTGTCACAGTTGTAATTTTTACAGTAAAAATTAGTTCCATTCATTGTCTTTCACGTACCATAGAAATGTTTTGAATACACTGTGGTTAACACAGCGATGGAAACGCGCCTGATTGCATAAAATTCTACAGAAATCGTTGACAGAAAATGCCACCAACAGTTTTGCCGCGCTTTTTATCTACGCCGAAAGCCGAATATTAAGAAAGCGATCAAATGACCATTATCTTTTGTAATGACTGTCAAGTCATCTTCGGTTAACGTGCAAATGATCGTGACCCCGTGATAAAATTTCTCAACCTCATTATGTAAACGACACGTTCTCACAAAGCGAGAAGATTTTACGAGCTTTCATGTCACGAATGTGATAATGGCATTACAATAGCCACGATACCGTAACGCTTACTGGAAAGTAAGCAAGGACTTGACCTGTGGCCGCACGAGAAACTTTATCACCTTACTTTTCCGCCCTATTTTGGGATAGACAACGATTGCGTTACATGATTTTTGCAAACGATGTAAGGCGAATTGAAGCAAATCATGTTACCGAAACACAGCTAATTACTACTATATTTACGAGGTGAATTAATCATCAAAAATTTGAATAATTCGTTTAACATCTTCCATAATCAAATGCTAGCAGTTAAGTAAACTTGAACCTTTGCTACACAATTTGTAAATAATTATTCTGTTACATGTTATGATAATCCAATGAAATTAACTTACCGGGCTTGAACGTCGTTCGGATCGCGAAATTGCCATTCTCCATTCAGTTTCCATGCCAAGCGATTCAAAGTTTCTAATTTTTAGAAGAAACTGCATTTTTTAAAATCTAGGTTTCGCCTCCATCTCGGATAGGATGTCCACTCATTTCGCGCCATAAGGTAATTTTTGGCGGGGAATAGATCGATACCTGGTGTTTGTCGCTGTGTTTTCTGAAATGCATTCCCGACAGATTTAGCCGTGTTTTGAGACAGTTAGAATACATTCAGCATTCAAGAAAGCCACAAAATGAAATTGACTTTGACATACAAGAATGAGGCTCGTTCACAAGAGTCCGATCTTGCGAAAGTTATCAATCGAACGCAGTTAATTTCACAGGAAGTCATGTTGTGACCTCAGCAGCATTGTTTTCCAATCTCAAGTCAAATAACCGCTTGCTGATTGGCCAAAACAGTAACTAATTCCATGACTGCGCGAGTCACCAACTACCACTTAGAATACTTATAAGCCAGACACTATCAAGATTATTTAACAAATTATAACAGGAGTCTATTAAGCAGCAGCTTTTGTTACACAACACGATGTTTGTGTTAAATCGTGCCCGCACTGCCTTCTTTCAAGTAATTTTTTAAACTTCCGTTCTTTTGTCGATCAAATCAGTCGGCACTTCTTCCCGTTTATGGAACCGGCTTCATCTTGATGAGATTTCCGAGTTGTCGAAGGGATCATAGTCCTCTTTAACCTGTGCTCAATGAAATAATTCGCATTTAGTTCGTACTTGAGACTGTCACCTCCTTCTAGGTGTCAAAATAATACAACACTCAGTAGTTCTTTTTAGCAATGTTTTTCACATCTGTATACAGTCGTCGATACATATGGTGCACGATCCTTGCAGTAGATAGCGCTATTTAAGCAATAGCGAAAATCAGACCTGAAAAAAATCAGGCCTGTACGGCATTCGAACCACTGACCTCTGCGATACTAGTGCAGCGCTCTACCAATTGAGCTAACAAGCCAACTGGGAGCAGGCCGTTAAGTTGTATCCAAGTTCATTGTATCCAAAATGTATAAAGCGATATCCTTACAACTCTTCACACACACACACACTAAAAGCAAAGCAAGACACAAAGCCTCCGGACTGTAAGAGTGGGGCAGGCAGGTTCCGTCTAAGGTCGCATTGTGACAACAAATATCCAATAAAATAAAGGGGTGAGAAGGCTTGAACTCCTACCTCAGTAGGAAAAGCGCATAGCAACTGAAGAGTGAAATGAGTTAGAATGTTTGTAATGTACGTGATATTTTGATGAACTAAATGCAAATTATTTGATCGATAATGATTCCTTTAGCTGTCGGAAAGTGGACAACTGAGTGTAGAATGAAATTAGTAATGAAGTAATGATTAACTAAGCTCATCACGTAAGCTTCGAGCTCCTTGAAGACGATCTGAGCATTAAGAGGCGACATTGCCTACTGGTGAAATGAAGAATCAAACGGAATCCTTCTACGTACGTTTTGATAACCTGAATGGAAATTGTTTTTTCGACGACAGATCCGCAAAGAATTGTATGAGAGGAAAAATGAGTGCAGCATGATATTATTGATAAATAGTTTTATAAACCTGGTGCGCCTGGAGTTGTTTGAAGATTATCAAGCTGGAGGCAACATTGCCTACTGGTGAAATTTAGAATTGCATTCAATCCTTAGATATATGTCAAGACATGGTAAAGAAGGTGACATTTCGATCAACAAAATGCGATTTATTTTACTCCCTACAGATCTAGATGCGAAAGAGAACAACCCGGCGAGTGTAATTTGACATTAGTAATGATGTAATGATTCACCAACTCAAAAGCTGCACGCTTCGAGCTATTTGAAGTCGATCAGCAACTTGGAAGCAAAGTTACACACAAGTAAAATGAAGAGTAAAAGGGACTGTTAAACAGTTATAAAGATATCTTGAAAATGTTGACATTTGGCTGAGTTTTAGGCAGATTGTTTGGGCCGATCACAAACAATTCATTGCGAAAGAGGACAACTGAGTGTTGTATGATTGTCATGGTTCACTAATTCGACCCATGTAGACTTTGAGCTAGCGCTGTTTGAAGACGACTATAAACCCGAAGGCAACAATGCCAATTTCTAAAATTAAGAATTAAAATGTATCCTTCGAAATTTGTCAAGACATGTTGAAGAAGGTGGCATTTCGATCAAATAAATGCGAATTTCTTCAACGACCAGAGTTTGGTACGGAGTAGAACATCACGCAATATTGTTATCAAGGTCATCCGGCAAGGTACGACCTGCTTTGAGGCAGGACTTTCAATTGGGACATCGGCCTGACTGATCTCAAAAGGTGCCTCGGCCACCACAAAAACCACAGTGGTGACTTGTACGAACAGAATGGCACTTACAGCATGTCTCATACGTATGATGTCAAGACAGGACTTAAGTCAAATTCAAACATCGGAATCGTTAGTGCGACCCCCTTTCTCGACTTCTAAAAAAGCTTAACGCTGAAATAATCAAGCAGAGTGAAGCTACTTCAGAGCGATCTGTAGCTCAGAAGTGAGTTTGCCTATTAATAAACTGAAGAGTTGTAAGGATATCGCTTTATACGTTTTGGATACAATGAACTTGGTTACAACTTAACGGCCTGCTCCCAGTTGGCTTGTTAGCTCAATTGGTAGAGCGCTGCACTAGTATCGCAGAGGTCAGTGGTTCGAATCCCGTACAGGCCTGATTTTTTTCAGGTCTGATTTTCGCTATTGCTTAAATAGCGCTATCTACTGCGAGGATCGTGCACCATATGTATCTAATACCGCAGTTCAAAATATATGAGCTTCATATATTTCATTGTATCTGATTTATCCCTTTCACGGGTTTATTACGAATCAACTTAACGGCCTGCTCCCAGTTGGCTTGTTAGCTCAATTGGTAGAGCGCTGCACTAGTATCGCAGAGGTCAGTGGTTTGAGTCCCGTACAGGCCTGATTTTTTTTTTTTTTTTTCTCAGGTCTGATTTTCGCTATTGCTTAAATAGCGCTATCTACTGCGAGGATCGTGCACCATATTTATCTAATACCGCAGTTCAAAACATATGAACTTCATATATTTCATTGTATCTGATTTATCACTTTCACGGGTTTATTACGAATCAACTTAACGGCCTGCTCCCAGTTGGCTTGTTAGCTCAGTTGGTAGAGCGCTGCACTAGTATCGCAGAGGTCAGTGGTTCGAATCCCGTACAGGCCTGATTTTTCTCAGGTCTGATTTTCGCTGTTGCTTAAATAGCGCTATCTACTGCGAGGATCGTGCACCATATGTGTTTATACGTTTTGTTACGAAATCTTAAAGGAGGTGAAATTTCGATGAATTTTCACAACACCAGATTCGAAAAAGGACAACTGAATGTAGTGTGACATTAGTGATGATGTAATGATTTACTAACTCGAAGCCTGGACGCTTCGAGCTATTTTAAGACGATCGCCAACTCAGAAGCAACATTACCTACTGATGAAATAAAGAATTAGACTGAATCCTTGGACGTAAGTCAAGACACAAGTTAAAAAAGGTAGCATTTCGAGCAACTGAATACGAACTATTTTATCGACCACATATTCGAAAGGGGATAAACGAATGTAATTTGACATAATGTAGTGGTTAATGATTCACCAACTCAAACGCTGTAAGCTTCGAGCTGTTTGAGGCCTGAGGACGATCAACAACTCGGAAGCAAAGGTGGATAATAATAAAATTAAGAGTAGAGAGGGTTTTTTTAGACAGTTGTTAAGATATCTCGCAAATGTGGACATTTTGCTGAGCGTAATGCGCATTGTATCGACGACTGTATACAGATGTGAAAAACATTGCTAAAAAGAATTATTTATTTTGACATCTAGAAGGAGGTGACAGTCTCAAGTACGAACTAAATGCGAATTATTTCATTGAGCACAGGTTAAAGAGGACTATGATCCCTTCGACAACTCGGAAAATCTCATCAAGATGAAGCCGGTTCCATAAACGGGAATTAGGGCCGACTGATTTGATCGACAAAAGAACGGAAGTTTAAAAAATTACTTGAAAGAAGGCAGTGCGGGCACGATTTAACACAAACATCGTG
>NC_142527.1:23702700-23730200 GCF_964205215.1 Stylophora pistillata | reverse complement strand
ACCCAAATTCAAATTCTCTTGCATCAACTACTTACCTGGTCTAAATTAAACTCCATGTTCATCCATCCAGCCAAGTCTGAAGTCATGTTTATCTCAAAAATACCATTCATCGGCCCAATTAGACAAATCACTATAGACGATAAACCAATCAACTGGGTTCTAAGCTCATCTTGCTTAGGAGTCAAACTTGACAACAAGCTTAACTGATCTCCTCATATTAAAATGGTGAACTCAAACTTCAATGCAAAGATTTCTAAGCTTAAACAGATGAGGACCTTCAACCGATCCACTCTGGATTCTAATTACTTCAAAGGTATTCTGTCAAGCGTAACTTATTGTATATCTTTGTGGGGATCTTCCAACTTGTTGGCCGACCTCGAGCTAGGATTCGCACATCCGTGCTGCCAGACTGATTCACAAGATCAGCACAAATATCCCAAAACATGAAGTTCTTAGCATAGCAAAATAGACATCTATACATTACATGTATAAGAGAAGACTTGCCTGTATTGCATACCAGGCCTTTCACAACCTAGCTCCTGATAACATAAACAGTTTATTTACAAAGTACCAGACTTCATACAATTTAAGAGATAACTTAAGATTTGCTCTTAAATGTCCCAAATCCAAAGCCCTGCACAATTCTTTCACTCATCGCGCTAGTATTGTTTGGAATTGCCTACCTAGTCAGTTAAAGTCTGAGCCTAGTTACTCTTCTTTTAAGGCTAGTATTAAGAAATTCTATAAATGCATTGACCAAATTAATTTCGGCTCAAAGTCCACTGCTACCAACAGTATCAGTGACGAATTTAAGTACTACTGATATCTAGTTTGCCATCTTACTATCTTATTATTATTATTACAATTATTATTCATTTAATATTTTTAAATTTAAATCTTATCTTTGTATTTATTTTCCTTTAAATGCATTGTCTGAGTTAATTTGACTAATACTAATATTTATATATATATATATATTTACTTACTTATCCTACCCGTATATATAATGTATTATTGATACGTATGGTTATTCATACTAGGTGACGTATATATTTTTAGCTGTTTATTAGTAGATAGCAGGTTCACATCAGCATTAGCTGCCATTTCCTCAACCAGCTTTATCAAATAAAGGATGTATGTATGTAGCCATGAATGTGGTCAGTTACGTCATTCATTTGAACCTCTCTTAACTTTTAACCAGGAGCCTTTAAAAATTTTACTAAACAATTAAACTAAGAGTTTTCTCATAGAGGTCCTGCGCTTATCAACAAAACATCACCATGGTTTTTTATGTTTTATAAATTAATCGTCGCAGTAACTCTTTTTAATCGACAATGAGAAGCAGAGGATTATTAGGACATTGATTAAGACCAGGAACGTGTAATTATTTTAATCCGATCTCTATCACCGTTTTCGCCCGCGTCTGTCAATGAACAATGCATCATCATTCAAAACATATGATAATTCGTGCAAAAACATCCAGTTTTAGAAAAATCTGTTCGGTTTATGGAGAGGACAGGAAAATTTCAAGCAGTCACCAAGCTTACCTTCTTTCTTCTGCTGTTGCTGTCCACCATCTTACCATGAATGATAGCGACTCAGTGGTTCAGTTCAGCTCAGCAGTGCAGCGTCCATCGCTCTATCACTTTGACTCGGCCATTGATGGAAGATGTTGGACTGCAACTTTAGTTTGTCCATTTTTTTGTTAAAATATAGATTTGAAATCTGAAAAAGAAATCCTCTTTGCGCTATTCTTAAATTTTTCTCTCTCTTGGTAATGCCTATTATGTCCTCACATGCATTATTGTAACGAACGGAGTTCTTCTCACATGGTCTTACACTCCATTAGTGCTCCGAACGCGATAGGGTTGGATCAGAGCATTATTAGGAACCAAGCCAGTCTTTCTATCTATCAAATTTCTTTAATTACTTGCTTGATTCACGTAAAAAAAATGAAAAGATAATTACAACGAAACGCCTATTACTACGGTGACGACACGAAACAGGGGGCGTATCACACTACTAGAAAATTACTAAATATTTCAAATCACTGGTGATACAGGCAAAAACATCGAACCAAACTATAGCTAAATCGACAAGCATACACAATAAACAAATCATACCTCTTTCTCCAGTCTTAACTCTTATTCTTTCGATCTTTTATCCTTCGTTCCGTTTGTTCTGATAGCACGTGCTTATGAAAGGCTAGTTTTGTCTGAGTGTCTAATGTTCCTTGCGTGACAACGGAAGTTACGCGATCATTCTTAACTATTACGCGTTAATCAGTTACAATTATATTCTACGAGTCTCTATGGCAGTTGCCCAGTTCCCCTATATGGAACCAACTTCAACTAAATCTTTGTTAAGAAGAGAATGCGGAACAGGTCTTCTCTTTCTCTAGAACGTGCTTCAAACAATTTTCCTTTTGGAATCGAGAACGTACGTTGATATTAGGTTTTCAGCATCGGCACAGTGATCTACTTTGGTATGGTCAGGTCAATTCAACAGGGTAATGATAGTTGTTTTTAAGTGGTTTGTAGGGTTCACTTGTTATGTCCAAGAAACCTCCCGGAAAAATTGTCAGGGGAGATCGAAGCCAAGCGGAACGGAAATTGTTAACTTATTTTTCAGATTAATCCTTTGAATCAAAACATCTAGGTTGCTAAGAGTGCAAGACTGCATGCCATGCCGATTGGGAAAGAAAAAGAAATTTTATAGAATATGTGTAGGGGAAAATCTTAAAATATTCAAATACAAGGTTAGAGTTCTTGCTATGCAAAGTCTTAAAGCTATTTGATCAATCGGTTTGGTTTGGGTGCTTGTATTATCACACGGATGCCCGGTTTAGTTGTGCTCTTTGTGGACTGTTATTGCACCATGGTAAATGACTGGGATAAAACTAATAGATTGTGTTTGTTGTATGGCCCTGGGTTGATACAATTGCTTTTAGTTCGTCAGCAGTCAATCCATTTATATATTACTTTCGAAATAAAGAATTTCGCCTTGCCTATCGCTTGTTGCCGCTGCGCAAGTGTGAACCCACAACGCTAATCTGAACAAAGGGTTTCCATGTCGTGGCTGAATCCAACATCGGATAACAATCCAAACAGGATCGATAACAAGGCCGACAAAAGCGTCCGCCACGGATAACGAGGCTAAAAAGTGGTTGGAAATTGTTCGTAAAGACTCGTTTTTGTAGAACAGCCACAACACTACGACATTTCCAGTGACAGCGGCTATACCAGACAAGGAGAACCACACTGATAGAACGAAGGATGCTGCACTGCTGAGATGTTGGTCTGTGCAGTTACCTTTCATGCTGAGTTGGTGTAAAGTAACAACAGAAGACGAGAAATAAGTTTGGAAACTGTCTGAAATTTTCAGTTGCCTGCCGTCGTCAGGGAACAGATGTTACTGACTGTTGCTGACAGAGATGCGTCTTCTTCCTGTTATCTATGCATGCAATTATTGACAATTTTTCTCTTAAAATGCAGCTTACTGACAGACACATCTAACTTTTTTTTATGCGGCGTTTGTTTGAGGAAAGGTACTTGTGACATTAAAAATATCTCAAATTTTTCTGAAAATATGCTATGAAACTTAAATTTTGTTTTATCCGTCTTCAGTCCATCAATGTAAAGATAGTTATATCTCAGTCTATCGGCGGAGGTTTAATAAAAATCAGCGTACGTTTCCCCTCGATAGGCAGCTGCTTTATTGCCGGACGAGAATTACACAAACAACTACGACTAAGAGATTTTAAAACGCTTTTATTTAAGAAGCTTTTTCAAGCTAATCATCACAATTGATCACACTCGTGGACAGACTCAGGTGGGCCATATTTAAATCTAACTAAACCAAATGTCAAGTTGTTGCTGCATATGAAAGTTCGTAGCCTAATTTAAATGAAGAAATGTGTTGAGTTTCGAATTTAAAGTCGATCTTAAAGTAATTTAATACATGCTGCGATTAATGCGCAAGTCAAACAAACTCAAAAGGGGGGGTGGGGGGGGGTTCACGGCATTTTAGACAACTGCTTTGTTAAAGAAAAATACGTAAATAAATGAAAATTCTCATTTATTTCAGAGTTTCAAGCGTGAATGAACTCAATAGTTGGTTTTTTCGATACATCATCAGTCTAAGTTTTACTTGATTGGAACTTTGGCCCATCAGGCCTTTCAAGAATACAACAGAATTTTTCGGTAAACTGTTTGTCTCCATTCAAGAAAGAAGTCGTTACATGTTAGTCTGTTAGTTTTATGGTCCGTGACGCGCTGAAGAATCAACAAGTACGATACCTGAGGTTGAGTAACTGGGCTGTGACGGGGAAATGTTCGATTAGAGAGTTTTTAAGGAATAATTTTATGACTATTGGATAAAAAAAATCGACTTCGTGCACGCCATCTGGTTTCTACCGCTTGTTCACCAAACTGGTAGCTCTCATTCATCTTGTTCATTCGAGAAAATAAATGGTCAAACTCTAATAGATAATGTCCAGTATTGTTACAACCGTATTTTTTTCTTTTCCTGGCCAAGAGTACCCCTGAAATAGTTCAAATTTAGAATTAGTCACGTTTCCATGTTGAACATGATGAGCACCGTTTGCTGTTCAACATTCATGCATGCTTTTATTTGCTTTCGGCATTTAGGGTGTTAAACAAATATAAAATTGATACGCATGCCTAGTGTAACGCGATCAACCAAAACAGTGAGTCAAACAAAGGCTTAAAAAATAACTAATTTTTAGTTTACATTTGCGTAATCATAAAGACCTCCAGCGAAAGTGGCGACTCCTTGGTTTGTCCTCATTGTAAAAAAAGAAAAAGTAAGGAAATACGTATACAACATGTTTTTGAGGTAGTATAGATCATCCTATTGGTCGATAGGTGCGTTTAAACGAGGGTTTTTAGAACTCAGTCTATCGGCAAAAGTTTAACAAAAATCAACAAACGTTTGCCATCGATAGGCAGCTGCTTTATTGACGAGAATTGCACAAAAGAACAACGACTAAGAGTTTTTAAACGTTTTAAGAACCTTTTTCACGCTAATCTCACAATTGGTCACACTCGTGGACAGGCTCAGGGGGCCCATATTTGAAGTAAACGAGACCGATTTCAAGTTTGCTGCTGCATATTAAAGTTAGTAGCTAGCCTAATTTCAACTGATGAAGAAATGTGTTGAGTTTCGAATTAAAAGTTGATCTTAAAATAGTCGGTAATTTAGTACATGCTGCGAAAAATACGCAAGTTGAGCAAACTCAAATGGGAGGGGGGTGTTCACGGCATCTTAGACGACTGCTTTGCAAAAAAAAAAAAACAAAACAAAACAAAAATACGTAAATGAATGAAGCCTCTCATTTATTCCAAATTTTCAAGCGTTAATGAACCCAATGGGTCGTATTTTCGATACATCATCAGTCTAAATCTTACTTGATTGGAACTTAGGCTTATAAGGCCTCTCAAGAATAAAATAGAATTCTCCGGTAACTTTTTTTGTATCCATTCAAGAAAGAAGTTGTTACATGTTAGTCCGTTAATTTTATTGTCCGTGGTGCGCTGAAGAATCACTTAGTACGATATCTGAGGTTGTATAACTGGGCTATGACAAGGAAATCTTCGATTAGAAGGTTTTAAGGCGGACTTTTATGGCAATTGTTGAAAAAAAAAACAGTCGACTTCGTGCCATCTGGTTTCTGCCGCGCTAAAACGGAAAAATTTGTATACGTCTTAGCCAACTTGCACCAAACTGGTAGCCCATATTCATCTTGTTCTTTTAAGAAAATGACTGGTCAAACTATAATAGATACCGTATTTATCCGTGTATAAGTCGACCTCCCCCCCCCCCCCCCATTTTCAAGGTCAAAAATCGGATTTTTCATAATTTCTGGTTAAGAGAAATTCAGACCGATAGAAATTTCCCAAATGGCTGATCTCTTATATCTAAGAATGTATTGAAAACACGGTGAATTAAAAAGACTGAAGAGCAAAATGTAACTGTGTGCTGTTTTGTTTACATCACCACGACTCATTATTTAAGCATATACGAGCACTTCGATTTACTGGAGAAGCAATTTACCATGTTTTGTAAAACGCTTTGAAAATGAAATCTTCATGCATCTAAATAACCTTTTGAAAGGAGATTTAGTAGACCGAAGGAACACCGAAGAGCTTCGAAGGATAGCTCGATGAAAACAGTGCCATCTTAGAAACTACACACAACACGCGCGTAACAAATAAGACCGCGCGCGTAAACAGCATTTGCCAGGTTACTAAGTTACTGTAATCGTTCGATGAAAACGAAAACAGCACCGAAAACAGTAGACTGCTTTGTAGCCATTTCCGGGGTCGTCACTCCAGGCGAATAACTCCCCCAGATTATTCGCCTGGCGTAACGACGCCGGAAATGGCTGCAGTGCAGTCTACCGAAACAGCAGCGAAGCTGTAAGGAAAAATGTCTGCTCTACGGATCAGAAGATACAATAGAAATCAGACCCACTAGGTTTCTGCGTAACCCACGTCGTAAAGTTTATTATTTCAAACTTTTTCGTCGATGAAGAACGCGCTGAAAACTGACGAAACTCGAACACAATTAGAACTGGTTTTGTGAACTCGGTTTTCCTAATGGACTTCGGGCAAATGTTATGCTAATTTATTGGATTGCTTGAGTCAGGTCTTTGTCTATGATCCGTGTATAAGTCGAGGGTGATTTTTTGGGCTGATTTTTCGGTCATAAAGGGTCGACTTTTTCACGGATAAATTCGGTAAATACAACCGTGTATTTAGACGTGATCGAGAACCCAATACCAAAAGCTACTGAAACGTCTCGAAGAAAGGGCAGAAAACTGAAGGAATTTGTTTATGAGCGTATTCGTCCACGCATACCGAAGTCCTCTTGGCCACGTGGTTATGTGAAGGTTAGAAGAGTTACATTATACTGCCTCCCGGTTAGCTCAATTGGTTAGAGCGCCGAATTGTGTTGTGCGGGAGGTCGAGGGTTCGAGCCCCGGCCGGACCAATACTCATGGCCTTAAAATAACTGAGGAGAATTTGCTACCTTTCTATAATAACAAGAAATGGATAGATATTCTAGTCTTCTCGGATAAGGACGAATAAACCGTAGGCCCCGTCTCCTGCAGGGTTAGGGGTAGGAGACGTGGATGGGTAGGGTGGGATGGGTGGGTGTTACACAGAGTGAATGGTTACACTAGCTAAGTTGCTGAACTGGGCTACCCTGTATAAATATTCGTATATACATACATACAAAGAATATATGTAAGCTTCATACGAAGAGGATAAGATTAAATATTGTTACAAAACATGATAAAAAGTATTTCTTGAATTTTTTAGTGTGGATATATCAGAGGATAATGAAATTGAAGTATATATAAAGCAAGGTGGTTTTTATCAATGTTTTCTTGTAATAGACCCTTGTGTCTTTATAACAGTCAGACACACGCATCAAACTATTGTAAATTTCAGCTGAGTTCAGATGTTGAGAAAAATCCTGGTCCTACTCCAATGTACATTGACTCTTGCCGCAGAACAATAATGACGTCATATAGCCAAGCTAATGAATTGATATTTGGACAAAATTCAGGGCAACAATGTGTTGCAATGAGTTTACGCTCTTTGATTTACGATAACAAACAAGGAATTAATTCTGCTAATGATCTCGTGTCAATAATGAGCATTGGAAATCAGATGTATTCATGTTTGTCTCAATTAGCTAGACAATCATATTTAATGCAGACAGAATTACCCACACTTTTAAATGTCTTAGAGACTGATTATGAACTTCAATACAGTGAGAGCTATAGTGGTACTATTCATCAAGACACGACAATGGAAGGATATCAGTGCTGTACCTCCTTAGATAGAGCCTTTCAATCACTTATATCTGAAAATTTCAACAATTTTGTCGTGACAATAGGATGTACTGCAGGTGTCATCTATTGTAAAGGCAATGTGGGCTTTAAAATATTCGATTCTCGGGCAAAGGATATTTATGGTAGAAACTATCCTCGAGGTGCATGTGTGCTGCTTGAAGTATCATAACTGAATGGCTTAGCACATTATTTTCAGAGTATACATAACGTTAACAATGATATATTTGAGTTAAAAGGGGTTAAAATTAAAAAGTTCAAAATAGCACCCTTTTTCAGAGTCATGCCTGTGAAACCAGAAAGTTCAATCTGAGTTGTGCTGTGGCTGTCTATTCACTCTGTTACTCTGTAATGAAATGATGTAGTTGTTGGAATTCAAACACCTTATCTGATGTTATTCAGTATGGCAAAAGATTATATGAAAATTCATCTTTTAACAAGTACCGACATAATATGACATAACTCATTTGATATAGCAGGTTTCGCTTGATATTTCCCGATAAAAGCTTCACTCGTAAAGAATCGCTCGTAAATTGATCTCTCGTAAAGTTCGAGGAACGACCCGTTCCCTAATTGCTCCACAAGTTTTAGTGCGGTTCTACCGCGAACGGTGTGTGATTTTGTATAGACATTGGGCGTAATAGCCATCGAATTTCTTTCGGGTGCATCAAGCAAGGAATTGTCCACGAAGGCAGCCATTGCTTTCTTGCTTTAAACCATGTGCTCTAGGGTTCATTCTACGTATGCGCTTACATTTTACGCATGCGCTGTAGTGGAACTGCGTTTTGTGACTGAACGAAAAAAAAAACAACAAACAAACAAACAAACAAACAACGCCGAATTTAAACCTTGGGCGTTTCCTTCGGAAGCCCGAGTAACGAGTTTATAATGACCCATATGCATTGTTACTCTTGAAGACAAATGATTAAGACTAAGATTACGATTTAATTTTGGCATGGAATTTTCTTTCATTCTAGCCACAAATTTGTTTTCTGTTGTCAGATTAGAATTCAGACTACAACGTTTAGCATCAATTTTTTTCCACTAACTGAATGGGAATCAAGTTCATGCCTTCTGAGCCATGAATATGTGCTGTGGAAAATCTTAAAATATTCAAATACAAGGTTAGAGTGTTTTCTATGCAAAGTTTTAAAGCATGTAAAGTCTCTATATTTTGTCAGGCCGTTTTTTTAATTGGAAATAAAGTGATTTTAACCCGGTCGGCCTTAACCATTAAGCTCAGACTAAAACGATCGTTTTAGTCTGAGCTTTTGAATAGACTGAATAGTTCTCGCAAATACCCAGCACTTAGAGAGCATGACTATAGGCTTACGTGCCGTAGTGAGCACCATCCAGGTGAATAGTGATCCAGCAGAGATCTTAGGTACTTTAGAACCAAATAAATGGAACCATCCGACAAAGAGAGAATCCACAGTCAGAAGAGTTGGATGACAAAAAATTATTGTTGCTTTTTAAATGAAATATTCTACACGAGACATGAGATGATGCCAGTAGGGCCCGCCATTTTGGACGTGAGAGTATTAGGACTAGGCCGAGTTTCCATTCCTCCCCCTATTCAAGTGCAAATGTTTGTGTACTTATCAAGTATTAAAAGTATAACGATAAGAAGTTTCAGGATAGTTTTACGACGGCGCTTTGTTCCTTTGGAGGGGTAAATGATCAATGCGGTGCCGCGTCATGGGCTCTGCACGAAACAGGAATAACTCCTTTGTTGTCTTGCGTCCGAGAACACCTTCACGACGTAGAAAGGAATGACAAGGACAAAACGTCGTCAAAAATACGATTAACGAACTCATAGCTAAACAAGAATTTCCGGCTACTGCACAAAATCTCATCATAACCACTCCTAAAACTTCTTATATTTACTTTTTACCTAAAATTCACAAACCTAGCAACCCAGGTCGGCCCATTGTCTCGGCTTGCAGTTGCCCTACCGAACTTATTTCCAGCTATTTAGACAAAATCGTGGCTCCCATCGTCAAAACTTTACCATCATATATCAAAGACAGCCAACACGCTCTTCAAATTTTTCGCGACTTTAATTTTCTTGGCCAGGACAAACTTCTTTTCACCATGGACATTACCTCTCTTTATACTGTCATTCCTAATGACGAAGGTCTTCTGGCCCTCAAACATTTTTTTGATCAACGTACTGTAATAAGGAACCTAGATCTGAAACCCTACTTCGCTTAGCTGAACTAGTACTCACACTTTATTGTTTTTCATTCGGGGACAACTTTTTCAAACAAACCAACGGCGTAGCCATGGGTACCAAAATGGGGCCCACCTATGCCGATCTTTTTGTAGGTTTTGTTGAACACCAATTTTTTTAGCCAATACATTGCCCCCAAACCTGAACTCTACGGTCGAAAATTCGACGACTGTATCGCGTTACCTCCTCTACGAGAGAGGAGCTAACTCAATTCATAACCGCAGTCAATTCTTTTCACCCGGCTCTAAAACATACCTGGGAAATTTCCGACAATTCTTCATCCTTTTAATATATCAAAGTTTCGATTGAAGGCAACGGTTACTCACATAGTTATTTGTTGTATTCATCTTTGCATCCATCTCATTTTAAGAATCCCATTTCCCTTTCACAGTTTCTAAGACTTCGTCTTTTATGTAGTGATGATGTTTTCCACAAATCAGAGTCAATGTGCCAGTTTTTCGAAAAACGTGGTTACCCTGTTTCTGTCGTTCAAGCATGTTACCACCGCACCCAACTTATTACAGTCAGCACTAAAAACGTCACAGAAGAAAATTCCGACGGCATTCCATTCACTTTCACGTTTCACCCTCACAACCACTCAGTTAAATCCATTATTCTTAAAAACTTTAAATTACTTCAAAATGATCCAGAGACTGCCACTATCTTTTCGCAACCTTTACTCATTTCATTCAAACGCGACAAAAATATAGGCAATTTGTGGTCAGAAGTTCATTCCAAACTAATGAACAACCCGGCACTTTTAAATGCGCTCGTGCGCGATGCAAAACTTGTTCTTTCATTCACAACGCTGAGAAAATATCGGGACCTAAGTGATTCATTAAGATCACCGATCACTTCGCGTGCACCTCCGCCAACGTAATCTATTGCATAACTTTCACTTATTGCAAAAAGTTATACATCGGTGAAACAGGAAGACGACTAGGTGACCGATTCCGAGAACACCTTCGCGACGTAGGAAGGAATTACAAGGACGCATCAAAACAAGTCTCTAGGCACTTTAATTTACCTCGTCATTCTAAACAACATATGGCAATCAGCGGTCTTTCATTCCCCTAATGTATTCGTGTTTTTCTCGTCGCCATGTTCCCACCAATGGCGTAGCTCTGCTTTCTGCATATGAACCCGCATACAACCCACAATTCCTCCATTCGCCCTGACGAAGGACTAACGCTCGAAACGGAACTAGCAGCTGGCAGAACGCCTTGTGGCATGAAATAATGTGAGATCTGAAGATTGAGCGATCAGAGACTGGGCTCTAGGGATATATCAAAACGGAACAGGACTCTGCTGCTAGTAATAGATGATGTTGAAACGGATTGCTGCTTGAGTACATTTGGAATTTTGTTAAAAACTTTCAGTCTTGGTAACGATGTTTACCTCTTGTCTCTGGGTAATTCGTTTTATACCCTCACATTCCTTAAATTTTATGAATTTCTTTAGCAGTGCCCCAGTTACTCAGTTGCTCTGTATGGAGTCGACCTTTAGAAGATGATATTTAAGAAGAATGCAAACAGGTGCGTTGAGAAAAGTAAGTCGCACCGACGGATTACACAAACATTCAGTTTGTCACGCGAGGCGATATGTTAGGGCGACTTATCGCCGTGACAAGTCGTACCGTCGTATTGCTCGGCGTGTCCTGGTCTCTAAAACATTTAATTTTGTTTCACCACGTTCTCTTTGCATTCGCCTTCTATCGGCTCTGTATAAGGTTTCTATTATCCAGGATGTGGACCTAAGCACTTTATTCTAGCTAACATTAACATAATTACAAAAGCTCGTCAGCCTTACTCGAAAAAAAAAAAAAAAAAAGAAAAGAAAATCAAAAAACGCAAGTTTGAAAATGGATATTTACGATACTCCCAAGATTATAGAAATGATAAATGTTCTTTCTTTTCTTAATTTTGTAGATCGAAACAATTTAAACTTTCCTTATATGAGTTTTCTCTATACATCTTGCCGGATTTGTTGTCAGAACAGAATAACAACTATTTGACCAAGGCTAAATTACCTGTCCTAAAAAAATTGTCTGATATGACAGAAGAGAAGTCTTTTTTTTTTGTTTTCTCTTAACATTTACTACGAAAAATAGTTACGTTATACAAGCTTAGAAGTAAGGCTTCCGTTTCATCCGCCATTAACTTTTTATGAGGAGCAACAAGTTTGAAATTACGCGAGAGTACTTTTTCGCCAGAGTTTATATTAGACTCCTTAGTTGCCAAGTTGTCATGCGTGCGAGTCTCAGGGTTTCATACCATCTGGTTTCGCTCTCGCTGTGCGCCATGGTCTTATGCATTTTGTTCATAAACACAGGGCGGCCAACGGAAGGTGCGGCGAAAGGCTCGGCGAAAGTCGCTATTTCTGAAGTAATAGATGAATGGGTTAATCGCTGATGAAGTAAAAGCGATTGCCTCAACCCAAGGCCCTTCTTGATATATAATTTTACACTTATTACGCATCCCATTTGCTTTAAAATTACAAAACTTAACCAACAGCTGAACTAAACTGGGAATCCATGTGATGATGCAAGCACCTAAAACAAAACCTACTGTTTTAATAGCTTTAAAATTTTTTATAGTACGAACTCTTATATTTTCACCAGAGTCAGGAAGTGGATTGACTACCAAACTGGCTCTCCTGAATTGTTTTCTGGCCAATTTGAAAATGAATATATAGCAAAAGGAGACCACAAATAATGAACCTACAAAAGCTATACATACAATGGACATATGTAGTTGTCGTCTATCTTTTTTTCCTGTTACTAACAACATCGACCAAGGAAGACTCAATGAAATAAACCACACCAAAATAATGACCCTAAGGCATCTCTTTTTACTTAAAATGCCCTGATACCGGAAAGGAAATTGAATCGCGATAAAACGGTCGATTGAAACACAGCACGAGTTCAAAGCAGTGGCTGCAGTTGTGTGAACCAACAACACTTTACTGATCATAAACAAAGAGCTTGGAGGTTGTGCCTGGATCCAACATCTGATAGCAATCCAAACAGGATCTATAACAAAGCCGACAAAAGCGTCCCCCACAGATAACGAGGCTAAAAAGCGGTTGGAAATTGTTCGGAAAGACTCGTTTTTGTAGAACAGCCACAACACAAAGACATTTCCAATGACAGCGGTTACACCAGACAAGGAGAACCATACTGATAGAACGATGGATGCTGCACTGCTGAGATGTTGGTCTGTGCAGTTACCTTTCATGTTAAGTTGGTGTAAAGTAACAACAGAAGTTGACAAAATAAATTTGGAAACCGTATTAAATTTTCAATTACCTGCCCTCTTCAGGGAACAGATGTTAATGACTGTTGCTGAGGATGCTTCTTCGTCATTTTTTATGCATGCAATTATTCACAATTTTTCTCTGAATATGCAGCTTATTGACAGGCACATTTAATTTATTTTTGCGGCGTCTGTTTGAGGAAAGGTACTTGTGACATTAAAAAGATCTCAAAGTTTTTTGAAAATATGCTATGAAACTTAAATTTTGTGTTATCCGTCTCCAGTCCATCAATGTAAAAGTTGTTATATCTAAGTCTATCGGCAGAAGTTTAATAAAAATCAACAGACGTTTCCCATCGTTAGGCAGCTGCTTTATTGACGAGAATTGCACAAAACAACAGTGACTAAGAGTTTTTAAAACGCTTTAAGAACCTTTTTCACGCTAATCTCATAATTCGTCACACTCGTGGACAGACTCAGGGGGCCCATATTTGAATCTAACTAAACCAAGTGTCAAGTTTGTTGCGGCATATTAAAGTTAGTAGCGTAATTTAAATGAAGAAATGTGTTGAGTTTCGAATTGAAAGTTAATTTTAAAATAGTCGGTAATGTACTACTTGCTGCGAATAATACGCAAGTTAAGCAAACTCATATCGGGTGTGGGGGTGGGGGAAAGGGTTTCACGATATTTTCGACGACTGCTTTGTTAAAAAAAAATACGTAAATAAATAAAGCCTCTCATTCATCTCAAACTTTCAAGCGTTGATGAACTCAATGGGTGGTTTTTTCGATACATCATCAGTCTAAATTTTACTTGATTGGAACTTAGGCCTATCAGGCCTCTAAAGAATACAAAAGAATTTTCCGGTAAACTGTCTCCATGCAAGAAAGAAGTCGTTACATGTTAGTCTGTTAGTTTTATGGACCGTGACGCGCGAAAGAATCGATTATCGCGATACATGAGGTTGTGTAACTAGGCTCTGACGAGGAAGTCTTCGATTAGAGAGGTTTTAAGGAAGAATTTTATGGCAATCGGTAAAAAGAAAATAGACTTCGTACCATCTGGTTTCTGCCGCTTGTTCTCTAAAACACAAAAATTTGCATAATTATGTCTTAGCCGACTTGCACCAAACTGGCAGCTCACATTCATCTTGTTCGTTCAAGAATATAAATGGTTAAACTCTAATAGATGATCTCCAGTATTGTTACAACCGTATTTATTTTCATTTCCAGGCTATTAATATTCCTGAAATAGTTAAAATCTAGAATGAGTCATGTTTCCTTGAGGAACCTGATGAGCACCGTTTGCTGTCCCCAGAACTTCGACATTCATACATGCTTTTATTTGCATTAATTTTTCCACTGACTGAATGGGAATCAAATTCATGCCTTCGGAGCCATGAATGTGACCACTTACGTGATTCGCGTGAACTCCTTTTAACTTTTAACCAGGAGCCGTTAAGAATGTTATCATCCAAATTAAAAGCTTTCTCATAGAGGTCCTACCACTTATCAACAAAACATCATCATGGCTTTTTATGTTTTACAAATTAATCGTCGCAGTAACTCTTTTTAATCGATAATAAGAAGCAGAGGAGGATTAGGACATTACTATAAGACCAGGAACGTGTACTTATTTTCATCCGATCTCTATCGTCTCTCTATCAATTAGACGCGTCTGTCAATGAACAGTACATCATCTTTCAAAAGATATGATAATTCATGCAAAAATATTCAGTTTCGGAAAAATTTGTTTGGTTTGTAGAGAGGATAGGAAAATGTCAAGCATTCGCTAAGCTTATTTTCTTTCTTCTGCTGTTGCTGTCCACCATCTTACCAAGAATGATATCGACTCAGTGGTTCAGTCCAGCGCTGCAGCGTCCATCGTTCTGTCACTTTACATGGATGCCCAGTTTGATTCTGTCGTTTCTTGACCTTTATTATGCTTTGGTAAAGGGGGGACCGGATAAAAGCAATACTCTGATATTTGCTGTGTGGCCTTGGGTTGAAACAATCGCTTTTACTTCATCAGCAATCAATCCATTCATATATTACTTTCGCAATAAACAGTTCCGCCAGGCCTTCTGCCGTACCTTTCAGCAGGAGACCTGATGGTACAAAAGAGGAAAGATCAGGAGATGTGGCGGTTAAATAGACAGAGCTCTGAGGACACCTTAGAAGAAACAGGACTCTACCGTTGATAAATAATGTTGAAACAGTCTCCAACTTTAATTTGTACATTAAAAAAGGAAGATTTGAAATAACAGCAAGGATAAACGGCTTAAAGATTCTTTTTAAAAGCTAATCTCAAATGTGTTACACTCATAGACCAGCTCAGGGGGCTCTTGAATAAAAAACATATAAAAGTCAACAGCTAAAAAAATTTCTTTTTTAACGCTGATCTCAAACGTGTCACACTCTTAGACCAGCTCAGGGGGCACTTGAATCTACCCAAAAAAAATGTCTAATTTGAAGCTGAATATCATAGTAAGTAGTCTCATTCAACAATAAAGAGGAGAAATGTGTTACACTTCGAATTAAAAATTATTCTTAAAATAGTCGGTAATTTCATCGAGTTCTGCATAATTTATAATTTAAACAAATTCAAACTGAAGGCCCATGACATGCTGGAAAATTGCTTTGGATTCAGACTATCACTTTTGCTATATTAGAAATCAATCCATTTATAAATTACTTACGAAATAAATAGTTTCTCCGAGGCTTTCGCCGTACTTGTCTCCGCTAGCCATGTGCGCATAACGAGAAAGCACAAGGAGGAAGGGAACAAACAAAATGAATTTCTTCATTTACGCCTGAAGACAAATTATTACAAATTAACACTAAAAATTTTTTGGGATTACTACTTCATTCTTGTCTAGTATCAGATTAGGTTCCATAAAATCCTTCCACTGACTTGCTAGTAATCGGACCTGCGCCTTTTCAACCAAGAATACGTGTACTTTATTGATGAGCTCAAAATCCATTGAACTGTTAACCAGGAGTCGCTAACAATTTGAGCTCCTACAATCAAGAGTTTTCTCGTAGACATCCTCTCGCTAAAAGCAGGTGCATGTCATGGGAAACTTTCCTGTTAATATTGTTTTTTTTATTATTTTCTACGAAATCAAACGTAACGGTGATTCTTCTTCAGCGATAACGAGCAATAGGGAAAAACATTCTCTTTTGTGTGGTGTCCCTCAAGGCTCCGTTTTCCGCCCCATTCTGTATCTCTTATATACCTCACCTAGTGGCGATATACTGCGACGTCACAACATGTCATTTCACTTTCATGCTGATGACATCCAAATATATATAACCTTCACCTACAACAATGAATTTGAGTGCAACAATACAATGGAACGACTTCATGACTGCTTAGTTGACATTGATTCAAGGATGACCTTAAACAGACTTACGCTCAACAAAGAAAAAACGGAACTTCTGGTTCTTCACTCCCGACATCGTCCTCTACCTGCTCTTGCATCCCTCAAATTAGGATCTGAAATGATTCTTCCATCAGATTCTGCACGAAATGTCGGCGTCATTTTTGACAATACTATGACTATGGTGCCTCACATCAACTCTACCTGCAAGAGTGCTTTTTATCATTTGAGGAACATTCCACGAATTAGGAGATTTATTTCTCTGAAGACCACTGAAACTCTGGTTCATGCTTTTGTTAATTCAAAGCTGGACTACTGCATCTCCCTAGCGTATGGCTTGCCTAAATATCTTCTACAAAAGCTTCAGTATGTTCAAAACGCCGCTGCGCGCCTTATTACTGGTATACGGAAACACGACCACATAACCGCTATCCTGATGGATCTGCACTGGCTCCCTGTTAAAGAACGTATTCAATTCAAGATTCTTCTTTTGACATTTAAATCTCTAAACGGACTTGCCCCTGTCTACATTGATGAAATGATCCAACGTTATGTACCAAATAGAAAGCTTCGTTCGTCTTCTGCATTTTTTTTAAAACAAAACAAATGGAACCTTAAGTCTTATGGTTTTAGATCTTTTACAGTAGCTGCTCCCTTTTTATGGAACTCCTTACCTTTAGAAATCAAGTCTTCGCCCAGTTTAGATATTTTTAAATCTAAACTGAAAACACACCTTTTTAAATGCGTTTTTAATCTAAATTAGATAACTTAATCTTTTGTTTTTATATTTTTTTAAGTCATACTGTAATACAATGGATGTAAAGCGCTTAGAACGCATGCGAATAGGCGCTATATAAGTGTTATTATTATTAAGATTAAGAAATTGATTAAGATTTCAACACATCCCAGAGAGGAGCTGTTCTTTGCAACTATTTAGCCGTTTTCGGGAGCATGAGAATTCAGATTAATGAGACATGCCTGTCAATGAATAGAATATCTACCAAAAAATGCAGAAAAATTCTAGTTTCGGTAACATTTGTTTATAGAGAGGACAAGAAAATTTCTAGCATTTAATTTCCAAGCTTACTTTCTTCTTTTTTTCATGCAGTAGCTGAACACCGCTTGGTCCGTAAATGAAAGCAACTCGCTCGAAATTTTCAGCAGTGCCGCATCCATCGTTCTTTCAGTGTGGCTCTCCTTGTCACGGTCCAGTTTTCGATTTCAGCCGTGACTAAAAATGCAATTACGTAATAGTTGCTCTAAAAAACTATTACCTCTTCTTGGCCTCTTTGTCCGTAGCAAATTTTTCCGTCGGGCTTTTTCTAGGCCCCGTGTGGAATGTCATCAGATGTTGGATTCATCTCATCCATCTCTTAAAGTTTTGCTCAACGTCACAAAAGGGTTAAGGGTTTACGCATCCACCGCCACCACTTTCAGTATTCGCTATGTTTCTGTCGACCTGTTTAATTTATTACGATTCAGTTTCTATTCCGTTATCAGGAAATTGTATCCAAGAAAATATGTCACACAGTCATTATATTGGTGTGGTTGTCTTCAGTAGGTCCTCCTTCTCGAGGTTGCCGATAAAAGACGAGGATAACATTTATGTTGCATTGTTGTGTACTTCGCTGGCATTTGTAACCAGTGTTAGTCCAATTTTGGTACTCTCGTAGTTACCTAGTTATAACTAATTATGTTCTTCTGTTTTATTGATCTCTGTTGTGTGGCCTTGGGTTGAGACAATCGCTTTTACTTCAGCAGCAATCAATCCGTTTATATGTTATTCTCGAAATCAAGAGTTCCGCCAAGCCTTTCGGCACACCTTCCGCTGGTTACCATGCGGAAACAACATGAAAAGCAGAAGAGCAAGCGGACTGAGATAAGCTGGAAACCGGCCTGTTGGCACGAAATAGTATGAGATCTGAAGATATATATAGAAAATAACTGAAGAGAAAGAGCTCTAAGGACATCTCAAAGGAAACAGGACTCTGCCCCCAATTGATAGATGATGGGCGAACTATAACTTTCATTTGTAATTTTTTTTGTAAAAGTAGAGATTTGCATTCTAATTAAAAATCCTCTGTGCTTTTTCTTGGTATAATGCTCGAATTATGTCCCCAGTTTGGTCAAATCTCCTTTTTGGGCACTTACCTGGTTGCCGTATAGGGAGCCATCTTAATTATATATGTCTTTTGAAATGAACCAGTTTTTCCTCAGTGAACCCCGCCACCGCCACCCCCTCCCCTCCCCCCTCGGTTTGAATTTGTTTAACTTGCTCATAACCTACCACGGGTCTTAAATTACAGACTTTTTTTAAGCTCAATTTTGAATTGGAAACTTAATACATTTATCCCATCAGCTTCAAATTTAACATTTGGTTTGAGTGGATTCAAGCAAGTACCCCCCGGCCATAATTATGTGTGATTTACGTGGGAAAAAAATAGGTTTTGAAAAGTATTTAATTTTTTCTGTTTTCTTGTGCATTTCTTGTCACGGAAGCAGCTGCCTGTCGAAGGGGAAGTTCAATTGAATTTTTTTTTCTATTTTGGCGAATAAATTGAGATCTCGCTGTTTTGACACCGATGGACTGAAGAGGATGACATAAAATGTAAGTTTCAAAGCATGCTTTCATAAAACTTTCGATATTTTTAATTTCATGGGTACCTTTCCTACAACAGATAGCATATAAACTGAATGAACCTGTGAATATATCAATAAGGAAAATCGGGAATAGTCCTATGTAACTGAAACGAAAAGGCAGCATCGCTTCATATTCAATAACATCTTTTCCCTAACGAAGGCAGACAATTAAAAATTTCAGACTGTTCACAAACTATTTCTCGGCTATTTCTGCTGTTGCTTTACGCCAAATAAGCATGGAAGTTTTCTGCCTGCAGGAACATCTCAGTAGTGCAGCGTCCATTGTACTATCAGTATGGTTCTCCTTCTCTGGCCTAGCAGCTGTAACTGGCAACGCAGTTGTGTTGTGGCTGTTCTATGAAAAGCAGTCTCTAAGAACAGTTTCTAACCGGTGTTTAACCTCAGCGGGGGATGGTTTGATTGGCCATGTCATAAAGTATTTTCTGGATTGTTGTCGAATATTAAATTAAACCATTAACTTATAGCAACTTGTTTATGATTATATTCATGTTGTGGATTCACACAACCGTGACCACTGTGTTTCAGTTGACCATTTCATTGCGACTCGGTTTTCTTTCCGGTATCAGGACAAGCAAGAGGAGATGCTTTGCGGTAATTATTTTAGTGTGGTTCATCTCATTGAGTCTTCCTTTTTCGATAACGTTCTTTCAACTACTAAGAAAGGATAAAAAAGCGTTATGTTCATTGTATGTGCAGCGTTGAGTAGTTCCATCATTATTAGTCTCCATTTGCTATAATTTAATTTTCAAACTAACCAGAAAACAATTCGGGGGAATTTTAGAAGTTTCCTCACTCAGGCGAGAATATTAGAGTTCGTGCCATGCAAAATTTAAAAGCTTTCAAAATAATCGATTTTGTTTTTGCTGCCTGCATCGTCTGCTGGATGCCACATGTAGTTCTGCTTTTTGTTGAATTGTAGAATATTAACGCAAAATAGAAGTCTAGTCAGCGTAGGGCAATTTAATTGTTGTATGGCCTTGGGCCTAGGCAATCGATTTTTCCTTATCAGCGATCAACCCATTGATTACTACTTCAGAAATAGCGAATTTCGCCGAGCCTTTCGACGCACCTTACAATGGCTGCCCTTTGGAAATGAACTCCGGAGAGAAACTCCGGAGAGAATTCTTTTGCGGAATTCGATGTATAATGACAAGTTGATTTTGCAGATGGCGCCAATGCCAGTTCTCCATTGAGGCCGTTAATGTTGAGTTTCTCGTACAGAGATTATAGTGTAACATGAAACAAACCAGCATCTACCAGCTTCTGGACCATGTTTGTCGAAAGGTGAAGCTTTCAATCGAACGTCTGGATGGTATATTGTCGTTGTTCCGAGAAGATGGCTTGATCGAAGGCCTCATTCGGCGATGCACATTTACCATGATTGACCGATATAATTGTTCATGTGCAATTTGAAGTGGAGGAGTGAAAACAATTTGGAGTGAAAAGAATTTGCTTTGACGTCTTCCAGATTGTTATGAGCGTCAAACTTAGCAGAAATTAGGGTTTCATATACCTCAGTAATTTGTTGGACGTCATATATTTCGCGAGTTTCTTTAAATAATTTTCGAGGTACTAGAGGTATGAACAAGCCTTGGCTTCACTTTTATTTTTTTTCTCTTTGCCACTGTCAGAACCATGAAGTTTCATTATCCCGTTTTAAATAGTAAACAAAACAAATTTTGCAATCCTTTCTTAACAAATGCGAGTTTTTTCGTAGTTGTAATTTACTGTTTAGCGAGGGAAATATCAACAATCTTTCTCACAAGTTTATAATGAAGATGAATATTTTATTTTAATTTTACTGTCTGTGGTTGAGTTAGAATTAAAGTCTCGTCTACATTTTTACGATCTCTTGCTCACTGAAAATTATGTTTATTTTTATGGCAAAATTTACACTTCTCCATTTCCGTTTATAAAACTGTCAATGTTTACAATCCTGCGGATCCAACAGAGATTTTATTTTCCTTTTTATCTTCTAGTGAGTTGTTTAGGAAAGTTCTCGGTCATTTAATTTTATTAGGAATCAAATTCAATGCGAAAAAAATCGTAGCATTCAGAGCTATCAACTTAATTTTTTCGCGGAACAAATTAAGACCTACCGAATTCGCCGGACGCGACTTTATTGATGGGGTTTCGACTTCACCATCCTCCTTTAGCTCGTTAAATAAAATTTTTTTGACCACTTTCGACAAGAATCCTGCCATCCGAACATTTTTCTACCTGCTTTCAAGAAGTAAACTTTCCATTTTTGTTTCTCAAACAACCGCTTCCGCTGGAAACAATAGAGGTACCCGGCAATTTTGAAACGCTCATGGCGGCCATGTTTGTTTATAACTCGCGCGCGCTATCGCTTATTTCTCTCGCGAGTAATTAGCTTGCGTGTATCTTGGAATCCATTCTCCGCACGGTCCAAAAACCCCTTTGGAGCCTCCTTAAAGTGGAAAATTCTTATCAATAAAGATTTTTTATACATGAACACGTAAAAACTAGCAAGTTAAACCGACGTTTCTAAGTCATCATGACGCCATTGTCAAGGTAAATGTTTTGATAACGAAACCTGATTAAACATCATACCGGAAAGATAAAGGAGGAAATTAAAACTCTTTGTCAATTTTAGACAGTTTGGATATGCAAAATCGAGAGAAGAAGGAACGCTTACCGACCCTGCAGACCTTGCCTTTTTTTTTAATTTTTTTGTTATTCCTATTTCTTTTCTAATCAAGGATTGACAAAATTCGTGCTTAAAATAGTCCGGTGCGGACTTGCGATATGGGGATGTGATGTGCAATAAAGCGCTTGGGTCTTCATCCCACCCAGTAGAGACCTCGTACCAAGAAGGACGTCCAAAGTAACTGGAACGTGGTGAAACAAAATGCTTGAAAAGTAGAATAATGGTTCTGCAAGTGTACTCTAACTGCTTTGAACATTTCTTGGGCGACCCCTATAAAATAACAGAGTGCACGTTCATCAAAGTTTACATACATTTTTCGAACGGAAACCCTGAAGGTGAATTACCTATTCACGTATATTCCTGTTTGAAAAATAAGCCGTACTGTTCTGACTTGTTTCACTGAAGAGAGAGTTTTACTCATGTATATATATTTGCGGAACGAAACCCCGAAGGAAAATTGCGCTTCAACGCTGATTGAACTTGCTATATTGAAAATAGAGCTCTGACGCCGCCTGAGAGTACAATCACTTGAAAGCCTCCATTGGACGAGTGGAATTCTTTGAAAAAAATGTGAGTTTCTTTCCTATCGAGCTTTTCTCTGATGTCAACATTGTGACTGCATATTTTCAGTTAAGCTTTGATCCCATTTTCATCTGTGTAAAGTCCTGATATATATCAATCACCTGTTACGGTACGTTTTGAAACGCTAAAGTTTGAAAAAACCGTAGAATTTCCCGGATACAAGTTGCTGTTTTGGTCTATTGATTTTATTCGAGACAAGCGCTAGTATTTTTTTATTCCGTTTGAAAATCCTCGCAGTTCATATATCAAAATTAAGAGACGATTAACAAACAGAGCAATGAGGAAGTGTCTCTTAAAACCACTCATAGAAGCTGACTGTCGCAGTAACTTGACATTAGAACTTTACAGACTTTATTTTAGGATCCGCCTTAAGCAACATGCTCCAATTAAATGGTTGAGGAGAAAGCTCACTTTTGGAATTAAAGTAACCCTGGTAAGATACTAGCTCTAAAATAACTGTAAGCCGTTGATTTATAATATCCCTGGAATTAACAGCATTCATTCCAAGTTTTCTAACTTCCCACCATCAAAGCAGCTGCGTCTCAGGAAAAACATATTTTACTAAATAGATTATCTTTGTGTATCTGCGATTAAATGAAGACTTAGTTTTTCTTATCAGCAATGACATACGTACCCATTAAGACATTAAACTACGGCAAGAGGAAATGATATCCCATTATTTTCTCTTGAATACGGTTAGAAACATATCTTTTAGATTGCGATATATGGATAAGTTTACAACTTAGCTTCTAGAATTTCTTGTCACGGTTAATATACAACATTTTTAAAGCGGAAAATATTACACGATGGCATATATGCAAAATCATCGTATCAGTTCCTGTAACATCTGCTTTGTTTTATGGGAGAGAGAGGTTAATTTTAAAGAATAAAGTGTCAAACTTTTCTCTAGCCTCTGATGTCATCGAATTCTGAATTCACATGAATAACAGTTGTCCAGACGAACATCTTAGCCGTGCAGCGTCCATCGTTCTATCGCTGTGGTTCTTCTTGTCTGGATTAGCAACCGTAACAGGAAATGCGGTCGTGTTGTGGTTGCTTTACAGAAATGAGTCTTTACGAACAATTTCCAACCGATTCTTAACCTCGTTGTCAGTAGCAGACCTTTTAGTTGGGTTGGTTCTTGATCCTACCTGGATCGTCATCAGATGCTTGATTCAGCCACCAGCTAGGAGCACTTTGCACAACAGTATATACATGTTGTGGATTCACACAACCAACGCCACAACCTTTAACTTGTGCTGCGTGTCTGTAGACCGGTTTATTGCGATTCGGTTTCCTTTCCGTTATCAGGAGATTGTAACCAAGAAAAGATGCTGTGCGGTGATTATTTTTGTGTGGCTAATTTCATTAGGTCTTCCTTTCACCGTGATTTCACCATATTTTGAAGAAAATATTGAAAACTTAGTGCTGTGGTTGTCTCTGGCATTTGTAACACACGTAGCTCCATTATTTGTGGTCACTTTTTGTTATATGTTTATGTTTAAAACTGCACGACATCAATACAAAAGGACATTTCCCAGCGAAAATCTTCAAAGCTTCGACGTAAATAGCATTCCAGGGAATGGAGCCATAAAAAATTTCAAAGCTATTAAAACAATCGGTTGTATTTTGGGTGTCTATATTGTTTCATGGATGCCCAGTCTGGTTTTACTTGTGGTTCATTGTTATTATACAGCGGCGAGTCGCCTTTGTGACGATATCAAAGTAGACAGAGTTGTATGGCCTTGGGTTGAGGCAATCGCTTTTACTTCATCAGCAATCAACCCATTGATTTATTACTTCAGAAATAGCGACTTTCGCCGAGCCTTTCGCCGCACCTTCCATTGGCTGCCTCGTGTTCGTGAACAAAATGCACAAGACCTTAATGCACAACCAAAGCAGAGCTCAGTGTTACGAAATGGTGGAACTAGTGCCGGCTTTGCAAGTAAGGAAACAGGGCTCTGAGGAAAGCGAAAATTATAAATCTCTTCCTCATCAATTCTACGCCTGGCTCCTGGTAGAGATATGGTGTTCAAAACGGGAAAAAGGACTCCTCAGCACTTTTATATAATTCTCTTAAATTAATTCCTAGACCTAGTTTAGATATTCAAGTTTTTGATGACATGTAATATTTATGTCAAACGCTTTTCCCTAAGCATTAGTCGTTCGTCAGTGATTGATTCGGGCATGATGTATAAAGAACTGACGTAGAACTTGATTTTAGTGAAATCCTTTACTTATAAAGGCTAGGGTAAAAACATTTTCTAGGCCATGTTTTGCTTTTCTTCAAAGGACTCGAGGGTATCAAAAGTGAAAATTTATTCCAAACAGACTTAGACCCTGAAGCTTTTCTTACCAACATTGACTTACATTTATATTTCTAAAACCTCTTAATGTTAGTCTGCTTTTCTGTAAAAGAGTTATTTTAAGCGTGATGGACGTGTCAGTTTGTCCAAAATCAAAATCTGTCCCCAAGGAAACTGTCTTTCGGCTGGCGCAAATTGGCGGATGATGGCAACCTTTGCACTAAAAATAGCCTGATTTGCAACGGAAATTGGCGAGAGAAAAATGTTTCCTAAGTGGAACAATACCACTTTCATGTAATGGATTGAATTTCTGGGAATAATTGCAAAATATTTAAGATAAAATGGAGTTCATGCTTTCAATAAACAGCATATCTGAGACGAATACACTTTGATATGATTGTAAGCAAATATATTATTTCAGTTTCTGTTACACTATTCTCTTACTTCTCCTGTAGACTACATCAAATGTAAATGAAAATCAACTGTTTGAGTTGGGCGAACATTTCAGCTGTGCAGCGACCATGTATCTATCTCTGCCACTTTCCTTGTCCAATTTAGTAGCTGCAACTGAAAACACAGTTGCGCTGGGGTTTTTTTACAAACAAACTCGAACTGATTTTAGGCGACTTTGCCCGTTATTTACTTTTTAGCTGGGCTTGTCACAGACTACTGTGTGGATCCCTAACGATCGATGACAGCATTCTTTTTTCACTCAACAGGCAACTTCTAGTTCCGGATAGTTTACAAATCGATTTCTTTTCTGTTATCAGTAAACTCTCACCTCGTGTTTAAATGAGAGTTTGTACCCACGGTAAAAGTTCTCTATTGCTTAAATCCTAGGGCAAAACACGAGTGTAAAGGAAAGATATCAATCTTAGTTGTCTGGCCTTCGGCTGCTGTGATCACGTCTTTATTAGCGATCAACCCATTAACTACTTCTTTCGAAATAGGGAGTTTCGCCAAGTGTTTTGTCGTACCTTGGTTGCCTTGTAAACCCAGCGGAAGAATCACTCTACAAGTGGAGGTAAAACCGGACCGAAACTGGGAACTGGATAGACCAAAATATTAGGATGTCTCACTTTATGAGGCTAGCAACAACTAACGAAGGGCAATTCAAACAAAACATTGGACTTACAATTTTTAAACATACTTGGACCCAAATGATGAGCAGATTGTGATCTTAAAAGCTACTTTTCGTATGTTTTTTTTTCGAGAAAATCAGTTTGAATCTAAATGAAGATCCTGCTTGAAATAATCCCAAACTTGGGTTTCTTTATGATACCTAATGTTTCTGTCATTCTTCAAGTTTCATGAATACCTCCGTCGCCAACTCGAAAACTTAATTATTTGGATATATAATAATGGCAATTTGGTCGCCCCAGGCAGCAAAAATTGCGTGCAAATTTTGCTATCGATCAATACAATCATACACGGCAATTTGTCACTTTGAATCCCAGGATCCAATCTGTAAAACATGGTATTAATATCCCCAGCCTGAACGACTGACTTTACTCGGAATTATTTGAGATGAACGAGGTAAGCTGCCAAACCGGGCGCACAAAGCGAAAGCCGACAAATTCAATCACTGGTATCAGCTATCGTCATTTTGCCGATCGCAGGGATCGGTAAAAACCACAATCTTCATGAAGACTGCCTTGTGTGTCACTGATTTGTTAAAATTGATTGATACTTAATTCTGCGAGAAGCGATATTCATAATTGCATGGTGATACCATATAAGAGTCGCAATTCTAATAAATATCTATAGAGATTGCACAACAGCTAGGACTGATGCGAGAGGCATCTTGGAGAGAATGTGGTTGGTGTGGGTCCTATTCGGCAATCATAAGAGTTCATACCCCTCATATTGCCATTTTTCTCAGCCGTTTATTTTGCAGTCGTAATGTGCACTGGGAACCAACGTTAAAAGAGTCTAGTGATTCCATGTTTAAGAACGAGGACAGTTACTACTCTTGTGGACCCGTACCCATTCCCCTCTCTTCCAATCGGATAACAATGTCCCTCGTTCGATGCTAGAATTGAGAATCCTAGTTAGTGAAGGGGCCAATTCCTCAGCTATTAGTTTTGAAATTCTGGGTTGCAAACCACCATATCCAGTTGCTTTACGAGTATTAAGATCTTCAAGGGTATCCTTCACTTCATGATGATTTACGGGTCTGAAACAAAAGGAATCATTTGATTCCCCTATATATGTAGAAATGAAAGGTAGACTGCTATGCGCAATAAAATGTTTCTCAGTTAAATCATCTACCTGTTCACCTCTTTTTCCCTTGGTCATGGATGAGAAATACTCAGAAAGACACTCTGCCATTACTAGCGTATCTCTTTCCAGTATGCCATCAATGGATAAATGTATTTCTCTCCCTGTCCTTTCTATCCAAAAACAGTTTGAAGGGATTCTATCAAAGAAACGATTGTAATGGAGGGTCAGTGGCTTTGAATACAGGCGAGAGCTCTACTCGAACGTTTCTTTAATTCATGCTCTCACTACTATACATGTACACTCTT
>NC_142527.1:23020200-23092700 GCF_964205215.1 Stylophora pistillata | reverse complement strand
GTGTCGCGTTCCCGATGCCGCAGACACGTGGTGTTGTGCACCGGAGTTCGCCAGTATAACCACAGTGTTGAACTTTAGACAAGCAGCAGCATCAAACTCTTTATTCACTTAAGCTGGCAGTCTTTGTACAGCACAGGCGGTAAAAAATCGGATCTTGACTCCGGGGTAGAGAACTCCTAAACTTCGTTCGGCTCCGAAATGCTTTCGCTACAGTGACTCCTCGCAACTGAGCTACTTGCTAATAGAAGGCGAATTTAGTTCTTACATTTTGACGTACGGGAAATAGAAATGAAGAGTGCTCTATGTAGCTAGCTTCGAGCGGATATTCGCTAGTCACGGAACAGAAATCAAACAAAGCGCGCTAACAAATTAAATAGAAAGTCATTGAAAGTTTCTTAGTGTCTTTGTGCTAAAAACGGAAGAGTTACAAAAGTAAAAAAGATTAGAGTTCGTATCCGTAAACGTGACGGTCAGATTAAAGAAAGTGTACTCCAAAAGGAGGCGAATTCTCTTTTACTTTGAGCGGTATTACCATTGCACGCAATAATTTGGGGGTTAAAACGGGAAGTGAAGCAGTCACGAAGGCGACGCCGAGAAAAACATTAACGACAAGTGACATTACATTCATCTAAATTTAAGAATAATTAATAAAATGATTAAAATAAAATAGTGATTAGTTATGCTCTGGGAGATAACACCCTTTTCATAGTTTCGCCATGAAAAAAATTAGCGAAAGCTATTGCCGTTGTGGTATTGCTGAAGACGCTTAATAAAACATTTTCTAATTGCCTCATTGTCGTCTTTCGTTAAATTGCACCTTTCATTCAAGAGAAAGAGCGCGGAAATTCCCTTTCTTTTGGTTCGTTATACCGAGGACTTATTTAGATAGAGGTTTGTTAAATTGAGGTTTCTATGCATTGAAAAACGAGTACATGCAAACGAGTACATGCAAACGGGCAAGGTTCCGAGCATTAATAGTGTTTGAAAATGTGAGTGGACCTGTCAGAAGAGACAGAGGTGTTGTGAAAGCGGAAGAAAGCGGAAGAAAATTTGCATACCACGCAAATCAACACAAACCTACACTCACACTTTCAGCTTTGTATCTTTGTGCGTTAATCTATTTTTATTAAATTGTGTATGTAAACCATAGCAGTTTCTAAATGCTTCTCAGAGTGATCTGAACTCAACTAACAATTTCAACTTATTTTTTCAACTAAAATGTTTTCGAATGAGGAATGTCTTAAGATATGTTTTTAGGGCTCAATTTCGATGTTTTCCGGGTATTGCACCAGGAGACATTAAATTTGCTGGAATTTAACGAGGACATTCAACACATTTTACAGATTTACTACAATCACATGTTATGGGGCGAACTGGGATATTTTGGGGTAAAAAGAGTGGGTCACAGGTTGCAGTCGTTTCAACTGAGAAAGATCTAGGCGTTCATGTTTCTTCAAATTTATCCTGGAACGATCACATTGACTTTGCTATAAGTAAAGCAAATAAGATGTTGGGTATTATCTATAGAACGTGCAACATTGATTGCGACCAAAAAACTATGTTGATTCTATATAAATCGTTGGTACGACCGCAGCTGGAGTACGCATCTCAAGTTTGGTCTCCCTATACTAAAGCAAAAATTAAGGCCCTTGAGCGTGTTCAAAGGCGTGCCACCAAATTTATCTTGAAATGTGATTTAACTTATCCAGAACGTTTACTAAAATTAGGTCTTTTGCCTCTCGAGTTTAGAAGGGAGGTGTTAGATTTATGTTTCTTTTTTAAATGTCTGAAGGGGCACATTGATTTTGACGTCCTATCATATGTTAGCTTCAAATCATATAAATACAATATGAGGAACACAGAAGCCATACTTGCCAAGGGTCGCTTTAGAACCGATGTTTTTAAATTCTCATTTTTTAATCGCATTGTGGATTTATGGAACGACCTGCCTGTAGCTATTAGGACAATTGATCGAGTATCATTGTTTAGTAAGAAAGTGAATCAGTTTTATATCAGTAAATTTAACTTAAGTAAGGATAAATTTTTATAATTTTTGATTACGTATTGTTGTTGCTATTTGTCTAAGTTAGTTTTTAATTTTTTTGTATTTTATCACAGGCAGTTTATTTAAAATAAGGAATCTAGAATTCTGTATAAACTGGCCTAATTACTCAGATATCTCTTTTTTATACTTGTATATATATTTAACTCCTTGTTTTTGTTTTTGTTTTGATTATCTGTGTAATTGAATTTGAGTAAATAAATAAATAAATAAAAGGATATTCTCCAAATTAATCTTACCGGAGATGCTTCCTAAACCCTTAATCAAGGATCTTAGTCCTTTTGTAGTGTAGCGACCTGATTTGAAGCGCTTAGGCGCCCTCGGCCTTTGGTATCCCCGATGGACTGTCAGCCCGAATATGCATGAAAAATGTCATAAAAACTGCCATGGGAAATAAAAGATCGAAAGAGGGTACTGCTCAAAACCATTCTTGCCAAAAAAAACCTTCAGTGAATTCAAACTTTAGAAGTTTGGCACCTTTGATTTGATAACAACGATGATGTGATAACAACGATGGTGGTCATAAACAGATCTTAGGACGTGAGTCACAGGTCTCACTGCGCTTAAACCTTTCCCCGCCAAAACTACTTGACTCACGTGTCCTTAGGATCAACAAGCTCTATGTCACATGAGCCGCAAGAGGGGTGTTCAGGGATGGCAGTTAGACGGAAGAAGAGGAAAGGGGATTTATGTCGGGTGGCTTACTTCATCAAAACTTCACTCCTTTTCATCCCTCTGCTCAACTACTACGTTATTTTAGACAGCCAAAACTTCTATTTTAGCCCGCAAAATACGCCTCAATTCCCAACAAAGTAATAATAAAGTAGACTAAGCTAGTGTTGTCAGCCATCATGTGCTGTAAAGTTTTACATCGTCATTCTCATCTTCCGAGTCTTCAGCCTCTGAATCCTGCACCTGATAATAATCTTTTGACTCGTCCACTTGGTTAAAATCAAAGTATTCAACTTCTTGATGCATCAGTTCTTCCAGCCTTCCAACCATCTCTTGAAAACTAGGTCGTTCGTCTTGGTCTTGTTTCCAACAATCCAAAATCAAAGAGTAACTGAGGTTAAAAAGAAAAGGAAAAATGAATAACTCTTATCAAAAGGTCTAATGATCTCCAAACCTCAGCACTCCATGTATAATTTTCCTCTGAGTCACCAGATTTAGGAGATCAGGGAACTTAGTCTGCTTGAGGACGGTAGTTTGTGTTTTCAAGCTCCAGATTCAACGCGGCGAATATTCGGTCGCCATATTGGACGGGTGGAGGAAATGGGACGAGTTACAAAGCGAGGGGGGAGAAAAAGATCTTGCACCCATCCAATACGGCGATCAAATATTCGCCGCGCTGAATCCCGCGCTTGAAAGCATAAACTACCGCTTGCAAGCTGGCTAGATGAAGCGGATTTGAAACCAAATCCTAAATTTTGAATAAAGACTATGTTAGCGTAAGAATATTGGGTGATTAGCTTCCAGTGTGTCACAACAGGTTTACAATATGAGAGGAATTTTGACACGTGATTAAATCCACCAGGAAATGAATTAATCTCATTAACAATCAACCTACACTTGATCTGAGCACAAATCAGGTTTTTCCATGCGGTAGCCTGTCTTCAAGCGTCTCATGAGCTCTGTGTTGGTTAACAGGGGATATGGAGAGCCTCCTAGACCCAAAATAGCACACATTAAGAGTTACTAAACAATTAATTACAGCATTTTGGAAAGTTGTTATCCGTGGACATCCTGACTTTGCAATATTCCAGTAGAACACAAAATTCAAATTATACAGGCTTTGAAAGCCGTTTAAGAAAAAATGATAGATATTTGGGGATTGGCAGATTGCAGAATATTAAAAAGTCGAAAATTTTTCATCTCAGGAATCTCCAGTTAATTATGTTGTTGAATTATGATATCCCATTATGGCGCAAAATTGGAAAAGATCGGATTCTGACTTTACGAGATCCCTGTCATGTAATCTGTGCGTTTTGATTGCTATTGTCATCTAAAGTTAATTTACCGACAGTTGCAATTTCCCACATGACTACTCCGTACGACCAACTGTAAAAATAAAGAAAATGAATAAATCTATCAAGTTAGATCAAATTTATGAGTTAGAGGATAACCATATAATATAATGAATTGAAGCACTGCGCCAAATTTCGCACTCGCCCGGAACTTGTCTCCGTTCGGCCGTAAAACGCAAAAAATACACCTGTAGTGCAGGTTATATCAATAGCAGTGTCAAAGAATCAATCATTCACCTCTGGGTCCCTTAAGCGGCCATAGAAGAAAGCAATTCACTTACACATCTTAATCATAATTACTACTATGATCATCATCCTCATCATCACTATTATTATGTCGCAGAGAAATCAACTGAATGCTACATTCTAATCAGGCAGCACAGGGCGAAAACCGTAACCTGTGCGCCATGGAGTAAAAAATAAATGTACATTAACTAATCCTTAGAAGCTTTTCCGTTGTGTCTACGGCCTCCTTCTAACAGAAATTCAAACTGCTACCTTGAAAGTCCAGGCAATATTCAGCGTGCCCGAGAGCACTGCCCCCTGCATTTTTCTTTATTATTATGATTATTATTATTATTATTATTATTATTATAATTATAATTATTACTATTATTATAACTGAGATTATTTTCACTATCATCTTGGTCGTGATCATCAACTGCTATCATTGGTTTGTAGTCGCTGTCATTACATTACCTATAGTTTCGTTAAGCAACTGGAAAAGGATTAAAGTTACTTACACATCACTTTTTGACGTAAATATCTGCTTGTAAAGTGACTCAGGCGCCATCCATTTGATTGGTAGCTTTGAATGCTTTTTTACCTCATGCAGTTCGTGGTACATTTCTCGCATTAGACCAAAATCCGCGATCTTGAGCCGTTTACCGTGTCCGACTAGAATATTTCGCGCCGCTAGATCTCTATGGACGAGCCCCTTCCCGGAGAGGTAGGCCTAACCGATGAGATAGTAAAAATAATTTGTTGATTGCTCGAAGGGGAGGAGACCCTTCTCGGGAATATGCATGAAATTGAGAACCTTAATAGGACAATGTTTCCTATGCAGAATTTCCTCAGCAATACTGAGGTTCGATAATCTTCCTCATCAAAGAAGTTTGTCTGTTTTTTTATTTGGTCTTAGAATTACTGATTAGTACCCAAATGAAGTGTCAAGGCTAAATTATTACAGCCAAAGAACATTGGACAAGCACTTTAGTCTCGGGACGTCTGTATAAACATTTATACCTTACCATGCCTTTTGAAATCTGCCAGGCTAGTGAAAGGAGATCAGCTGGAACAAATGACTCGCAATCATCACTGCACTCCTCGTCTTTCTTCTCCGTCAAAACGTCCCCCCCTGGAAGCTCAATGGAGAAAACCACCTGAGGAGTTTCAGCTTCAGTAGGTTGTAATTTGTCATCAGGGGATGGGACAGAGTTGCATGCCTCCAGTTTGTTCTCGTCACTTACGTCACGGACCTGATCGAAGAAGAGGGTTCTTAAAATTAGATTATGGAACACCGTAATGGAACGCAATATTCAATTACTTGAAACGTCTTTTAATTTCGGGTGAATACCTCTCACAGAGAGAGAAAAATCCTTCAACTCACAATATTACAACTTAATTACAAGGAAGTAACCTTTGATTATCCTTGAGGACGAGTTCGTCAAAACTCAAAAGCGCAGTATGTTTAGATCTGCTTTAATTTTTCTATCCTTATTCTTTTAGATTTTTAGTCAATCACTATCCTTTCATAAAACATTTTTTAATTACAGTGTTTTTCACCGTTTTCCCCTGTCGGTGGACGCTTATTCTACCTCTAGAGTTATATTGTTTTTTCCGTTCTCCTCTGTCGGTGGACGCTTATTCTTTGTTTGTTTTAAGCTCGCGGTTGCGCAACATGATTCTCTTGGCCTTTATCTCTTTCTTTGTTAAACAGATATAAACATGAATCGCAGTTCGGTATCATTTTGGGGGAATCCATTAGAAGCCTCCTCAGTGCCTTACTAATCAACAGCTGGTTCCAAGTGTATTTCTGTTTTTCATGTTTACCTCTTCTGCAGTTGATTTGAGATTCCTGTTTTCGGCGTAAAAACTAGTTCCTCCAGGCTCACTGTTAGAGGAACTGTTAATCTTTAAGAACAAGACTTAGTAATGATTTATCTCGATTTACATCTTTTTTTACTTACTTTTCCTCTTACTTTGGTCAAATGTGTGACGAAAAGGAATAAAAAAAAAAGTTCAGTCTGTTCTCTGCGTTGGAGCAAAGTTTCTTATTATGGTCACCACCATAAGTGCATTCTTTTCGCTGAGCTATTAAATACCTGGCATCAATGATTGATATTTTGTAGTTATTAACTTTCGAAAGCAATCGGAGAACATCTAGTGTGCAAAAATAAAAGAGAATGGCTGAGCAGAATACGAGATTCTGACCGCAGTGTTGTCATACGGCAAAATAACTTGGAGGAGATGCAGGCACTAACCAGGTAATTCGGTAGAGACTGGTGTTCATTTGTGGTTTTTTTCTTTCTCAGACTTACCTGAACTCTTTTTCTTCTCAACCATTGAAGCAAGTCTCCATGGGCTACATACTCGATCATCAGAAGAAAAGGTTTAGTTGTAGTCCAACAGCCGAGGAAACTCAACACATTCTGGTGTTTTCCCACTTGCTTCATGAGCTCAATCTCTTCTAAAAATTCCCTTCTTTGCTCCTCATTAGCGTTTTCTGTATTGCATAGGCAATCAAGTGTTTATTAGATTAGGAAACTTAATTTAGAAATTCACATAACAAATATGCATCATTTTAATTTTAGTGGTTTTGTGGTAATGATCAAGTAGAGGGATTTTTGTTTTCAAACTGTATTGCGAATTCTACTGAGTAGTCTTCGTTAAGCATAAGGTAAAACCAAAGCATACAAACATAAAACATTAACATAACATAATTCCGTTGATAACTCATACCATGTAGTTCTTTCACTGCTACTTTCGTTGACTGCCTGTTTCGTCCACAAAATCCTTCATTGCTTGCAAAAAAATCCAAACTATCATGAAGTCTAGCTTTGTGAACTTTTCCAAAAGCTCCTTCACCCAGTGCCTCGAGCAATTCTGTTCTAATTGGATGGATTTCGCACAGCTCCAAAATCAGAAAGAATAAAATTTGATTGAAAGAGATGTTATAGTTAAGATAAAACTGGTAACTTACTAGCTCCTCGTTTAGAGAATTCTGTTATGTTCTTAGCAGTTAAAGAATACTTAGAGCTGGAGTTACTTCATTGATTCTGTTGCATTATAACGTTCTTGTATGATTGACACTTCCTACTATGGTCCTGGCATGTGCTTCAATGATCGGTTGTTAAATGTGAGTGAATCTGTCGAAGGGAACTTTAAACACGAAGGCGCGCTATATAAAGAAGTCTTCCCTAGGAAGACCTAGGCTCATTTGTTACTCACCGTTGACGTGTGCGGGTCAAATTCAAATGCTGGTAGACGAACAAAAGGAGCTAATGAGATATCTATTGTTTAGTTCCACCAGCATGGTGGCACGAGGTAACGAGCGAACCACCGACTTCGATCTCAAATTTACCGCCACAAATAAAGACAGTTTCCATTGGAGAAAGGAAATACAAATCTCAAAAATTCTTGTATTGTGATGAAGACATAAAACAATTTTGAGGAATGCGCCCGTTGTTCACTGCTTTGGAGTAGCTGTAGCTCAAGTTGACTTGACTCTAACAGTTCTACATCACACGACGGTTGATTGACAAATGGTCCGGTGGGACCTAAGGCTCCTTTTATAGCGCGCCTTCGTGTTTAAAGTTCTTGAAAAAACTTCACCGTTTCTAATTTTGGTCATTACTTTTCACTTAGCTATGGGTTTTAGAAGCTGTAATAACGTGTACCTTTTTGTCAGTTTAGTCGCCCGATTCTTATGGAAATACCAAACACCAATAACCAGCAGGATGACCACCAAAAACCCCAAACAGGCCATTAGTACTCTTACAAGATTACTGGTCAGCAGTGAAGAATCTATGAAGTAAACGAACTCGATTATGATCATTACAGCATTTTTAAACTTTTCCAGCAAAATATACATCTCTTTTCCTCTCTCATTATCAATTTATTGCATAACTTATCCTATCTTCAGTGAATTCCTGTCCAGACCTGGTGGGTGTTGTGCCGTAATCTTCTGCTCAAACTGAGACTGTAAACCGTCTGTAGTTGCCGACTGTCTCATAGAATTGTCACTTCCTCCCAGCTCGTTCCAAGCTCTGACCTGAAACTCATAAGTAGTGGTGCAATTTAGCATAATGGTAACTTGATTGACTGTAACGTCGGTAATATTTATCATAGCCCACTCGATGGCATCAGGAGGTGCGCCTATTTGTTTGTAGCTGATTGTGTAGAAAAGTATTGGGCAGTCTTTTGATAGAGCCTTAGTCCACGTGAGGGTCACGTTACATCCTGACACTTTCCTTTCGACTATCACAGGTGGGTGAGGCTGGTCTGCAAATTTGAAAAGAAGAGTTAGGAACATTAATATGATGATTTTAACATTGACATAATCGTCCAAAATCACTTATGATGCTGTTAGGAATAAGATAAGCAGAGTTCTTGTTTTAATTGAGGGTAATTCTAAAAATAACAAAGAGAAAGTATCTTGTTAGAACAGACACATACATTTGAGGCTGTGCATTTGAATGGTGTAAGATCTTAGCGTGCGGAATGTATTCAATTATTAATTGGGGTGTCTCCTCTGTGTTGTTGCTGTTTCTCGTCGTCCATTAAGTGTTTTTTCACCGGTTAGTTAGCTTCTGTTTTCCCTATAGCATTCTTTCGTTCATTATTTTTTATTTCGAAATTACTGGTGGCAATTACACTTTCAGTTAGTCGTTCTCGCATGCATTAATTTTTAGTTTTTCGTGCGTATATAAACTTAGCTTTCTCTCTTCAGGGCGCTTTTTCTTTTTCGGTAGTCGCGCTAGTCGCAGTTCGCTTTCAAACAGCTCCTGTACTCTTCATTTCGTCTTCTGAAAGTGTTTTTTCGTCAAGCGCAGTTTTGCAGTAATCGTGACAATGTAAGTATTGTCGTTTCAAGTTGGCTCAGCGTTGTCATTTTGTATTTACTTATTACTTTTAAGTTTCAACCTACATCGTTCACCGTCAATAAATCGCCTTCTTTATCAGTAATTCTGGTGTTGAGAAGTTACGATTGCCGCAGTCACAAATGGATCATTGTCTTCATAAAGCAAATGAATTACATTGACAACTTCATAAGAATGCCGACACCGATTCGCTGGCGAAATTCTTGATACGTTGAATGGCAAACATACAGATTATTTCATGGTTGGTATTCGGCTTTTGATTGGTCTATGCGATATTTTTCATAGTTGAGAAAAATCGTCTGACCAATAGCATTGAATCTCATCTAAGACAGACAGTTTTAATTCAGTGAGTTTGCACTGAGTACATCTCAATACTTATATAAGAAACCCAGTCCAACATTTACGGTGGAGCTTCCTGAGTTATTACGATCCATTTCACTGGGTTTCAAATGGGGATGAGCGACACCAAAAGGAAGGCAAGGAACAAAATGAACAATTAATTTTCTATAGTTATATGTTTTTCGAAATCACTTCTTCCTCGTAAACTACATTTTAGATTCGTGTTCAACTCACGGTTAGAAATTCTTTTCTTCCTTCTTAAATGAAAAAAGATCTTTAACTGCTTAAAGACATTGCTGTTATTTTATTAGTGATGTATAAAACAAGTTTAGCCTTTATTTAAATCAGAATTTATTATTGAGTTATGATGAATATTGCTCCATACCTGCTCCTTTTGTAGAAATTTTCAATACGTTGGATGGCAAACTGTATCCGATGATATTTTTTGCCAGCACTCTTACATCATAATTTGAATATTTTGTCAAGTCAGTAAACAGACATGACATTGGATTTAAAGCGCTGAAAAATGTGCAGTTGATCCAAGATCCTTCAGACCCAGTCCTTTTAATCTGAGGTATATAACCAGTCACTGGATCTCCAAGTGCCTCTCGAGTAGGTGGACTCCATGATGCGTTAATGATGTTGCACTGTCCAAGAATTGGCTGATGTAGGGTTGGTTTATACGGCACATCTGTAAATATAGTGGACATGAGAATAATTTCAAGGCCGGGTTAAATGTGTGGAAGATTTGTGAAAGGAATGATCTTCATTACTTTGAATATTTCCTTCGCGGAAAAAAAGGCAATACACATTTAATCAGAATATTCTGGCCAGTAGTAATAAATAAGCAGATTTTAACCATTTAAATATAGGTAATTTACTAGTGATTAGGGAATAGTAAAACAAAAACCAAATTAACCGAAAGAAAATTCTACGAGCAAAAATAAGCTCCATGCTTGACTTATCAAATTGGACAAATTTTTAAGCGTTGGAAAGCCGGCTAGATGTCCACGAGTAAATCCAAAAACAAACAACAACCAGCCTAGCTATTCACGGGATTGAATTTGTCTATTTTCCTTCGAGACAAGTATTTTTCAACAACGGAGATTTTGCACCATGTGATGCAAATAGGTTGCATCTATGTGATAGTCCGCAACAACGAAGAATTCACTTCTATGACTATGTACGTATGATCAGAATGATTCGCATTCTATCTCAGCGCAGACAAAGAGAACTCATTATACTACTGAGAACGTTAAAAGCATCACTAGAGGAAGCTCGAAGGTCTAAAGTAGCCTCCTAATTTACACCATGGCGAGAGTTTCAAATACAGACTTTGATTTCTTATTGATCGCGATAATTTAAATACCTTGTGCTGTTCTAGGTTCCCAAGCCTCACTGTTTTTACTTCGTCCCAGTTTGTTCCAAACAGCAATTGTGATCTCGTATTTCTTGCTATACTTAAGATGCAGTTCATAACTTGTAATTCCCGTAACGTTTAATTGCTTCCAGCTCCCCGTAGTTGGTTCTGTCTCTCTATAATAAATAGAGTACATGGTGATGTTGCAATTATGGGGTTTGGGTGCAATCCACTTTACCGTAGCATTTCTCCCAGAAATTGTACAGTTGTCGTACAGAATCGTCGGTGAATCAGGAAGACCTGCAACAAAATTGAACAAACTGGCTTGTTTTAGGAGAGAAAAACGCTTACAGTTACAAACTCCAGCTCTCCTACAATAATAAAACTACCTTTAATAGAGTGTTGATAATATTACCTAAACTATCGTTATTTACAGTCGAACCTCGATTATCCTGACATAAGAGGACCGGACTAAATAATCCGTATAATCGAGAGTCCGGATAATAGAAAATTAGGAATGTTAATCATCAAAGAGTGGAATGCGTTTCATGTAAATAAAACTGACCCTTATACGCAACAGAGAAAATACCAATGGCAGACCTTGTTATCATTGCCTGATGGGTATTAACTTAAATCATGTACAGGTGTAAGCTGCGTATAAAACGTTTAAGATATTGAAAGTGTAGAAAAGAACGGAATGACGAAACCGTGCTAATCAAAGATTATATAAACAATTGCATCTTTGGAAAGATCAGTGTGCCCTTTAAATAATTGATCTGAGGCTTGAATTCGTTCAGCTGATCTGGATCGACCACCAGTAGTGATTTATCAATTAGGAGAAGAGTTCACGTAATTTTTTCTTACTCAACTTATTATTACTAGTGAGGTCAAGAAAAGGAAGGTTCAACTCGAAATAGTTCCTTACAGCTAATTGAGGACATTTCGATATTACGCCTTGTTACTTTGAACTTGTTTGCAGCTTCGCAAGCAAATTCTCCAACATGCTGAGGGTTTATTTTAGAGAGGTGAAGCGACAAAGTGATTGATTCTTTGGTAGCTGATTCCTTGAGATGAATTGTTTCGTTAAGATCTCCATCGTTGACTTGCTTGCCGTCAATCAGCCACTTGACTGTTGGAAGAGGCCAGCCTGATGCAACACAGTTTAATTCGGCTTTTCTTCCGGCGGAAAACCAATTTCGATGCTCATTAAAACGAACAGAAGGATTATCTGTCGACAAAGTCACACAATTGTTTTAAATCATGTCCTCAGTGGAAAACGCGTTGTCTAAATACTAGAAAAAAATACTTTTATAATTGAAATGTGGCGTGATACCTTTCTAAACTAAGTCGCAAAAGAAACAATTCCAAAAAGAATGAAATATCGTATAATGCGATCTGATTGGCCAATTGAATGCTTTTCTGGCGAAGAAAGGATAAAAAACTTAGTCATCCTGTGTGGATTTTAATCCTGTCGAGAAAGCATATTTCATTCACGAACAGCAATGGTTAACAACAGAAGCTACAGTAATTTACGTTTTTTTAACAGCCGTGGCAAGTTAAAGGCAAATAATTTCATCGAAAAGCTTTTCAACGTATATCTATATAAACCCATCCTGGCCCTTGGAATCGGTTAAAGTAATAAAACAGTTCTGAAAGAAAATACAGAGATAAATTCTATTAATTCTAGTTACATTTTATTTCCAGCTTACCAATGGCTCGAAGGATCATATTCACCAAATCGTCTACATGATCATCTAAAGTGTATAAGCTCTTCTCAATAATTAAGTCTTCTTCACTCTCTATAATACTCTTTAGACTATCTTCCCGAGCGTATCTACCAAATCCGACGGCAAAAATTCGAACACCTTTTTTCCTTAGTGCATTCACAGGTGCAACAGGTGAATTTGAAGGGTGCGTAATAACTTCGTCTGTAAATACAATTGTAATCTTAGAAACGTTCCGGTTAGGACTCGTGAACACTTCTGTCGATACTTTTTTCAAAGGTAATTTCAAATGTGACCAACCGCTGTCGAAGGGTAGAAAATCCTTTCCAGATTGTATAAATAGATTCAAATCATATATAAACTGCACGCGGCCACTGCTTGATGATACTAATGATATACTGAGTTTGGCAACGTTTGCAGCGATTTTTTCCACAACCTTCCTTACGATTTGTTTTTGTCTAAGATAATTTCTTATGCCAACACTTCCACTGGTATCCACGACGATTGCTATCTCTGCTCCATCAGGGTAATTGGTCTCTTCTGTAAACAATCAGATAAAGAAGAAAAGTATTTTGGCTTGCTGAATCGGGCTGTTAGAGTTGAACACCAGTACAAGGGTTTGGACAGAAAAGGAGGATATGACCTATGTTTCAAGTTGGCAAGGGTACAGAGGTGCTTTGAGTGCGTAGGAGAGAAAGTGAGAGGTCATGTATTGTCATATTTTGGCTTTTTAAAAAGCTACACCACGATGTATTAAGTCATTTTAGTGGTGTAAAAATATCTGAATGACAGGATAAAATCTACAGTTAAATAGGCAAAGGACGTAGGATTGGTTGAGACGTGAGAGGTTTGATCGATCGGGGAACTGAGCAAAGATAATGGTAAATGAATTAATCAACGATGAACTAATTTGAATGAAAGAAAGAAATTTGCCTCGGTCTTTAATAAAAAATCCATATGATTTCCGAACCATCTCAATATATATGTTTAGGTTGAAATATGGCGACATTTTCGTTCCGTATATCCAGAAATTTTGTGTCTTTACGAATAACTCTCTCCTACTGTCGTTATAATGTAATTCTGTACCTGCCACTGAAGATGCAAGTTGAGAGCAAAGAAAGCACACCAGGACGGTGATAAGAACTGCCTCTATCTTTAACAAAGAAATCATCCTGAAACGGAAATCGTTTTAAAATCAGTTTTTCGTCAAAAGCGTAATAAATAGTACTGGCTCCATCGGTTTTCTTTTAATGACAATTTCTTGAAAACATTTAACAGATAAATTCTGTTAGTAAGTGCTGATGAGCACGTGATTTCGAGTGCAATTTTATATCTGTATGAATAAGCAAGAGTAGAGGTTTCACTCTAACAAAATTGTATGGGCTCGTAAGTCAGCGGAATACAATCTGCAGCCTAAAAAAATTGAAAAAATACAATAATCCATTAAAGTAAACGTCGGTATTATCCAAGATTTTGACATTTTGACTTAGACATTTGCCCATACCATATCGGTGAAACTGCCTGTCGGGTTTTTCCCTCTTATACCTGCTTTGAGGAGCGAAACTCTCTGTCTCTTACTATGAAATATTGTATCATCTTTCATTTACATGTCTGCCTTGTAGATACGTTTCCAAAGTGCTCCGTTCAATTCATCAAATATTTTTATAATATGATATTTCCACAACGATTGAAGAGGGCAGGGAAGTTTTTCTCCATCCTTTTTCTCACGTCCGAAATTTTCGAAAATTCAACTTGTACTTTAGTTAAAGCCGCGAAAGGAAACGGGTTACCATTCACATTAAAGAGAATGACCCGTTTACATATATCTTTCCTGACTAAGCCAGTCTATTAAAGGTGTTCTACTTACTGCAGGTTAAGGGCGTGTACAAGCTGATATTTCTCATTTCCTTGCTCCCGTATTCGATGCATTTGAGTCATACATGACATTTTAGGCATTACTAGCTATAAAGGGCGCACAGGAAGTTTTCTGATTCTTTTTAAAGCCACACAGGAAGTTTTATAATTTTGTAATTAGCCTTTTTCATCTTTGCGGTACTTACGGCTGGTGCAGGTGATTTAGATGGTATCTCTGTGATACAATCGTCTTAAGGATTTTTCTGAGTAGCAAGATGCACGCGAGCAACATATTGCGTCAGTAAAATTCAATTCATTTGAATCGATCAATAAGCGCACCTATAACATGGAACTATTAAACTAAAACAAAGTTTTTATCAAAAAAAAAAGAGTTTTTGAAATTAGCCTAAACCCTAAATTTGAACTATAAAAATGAAACAAAGATTTTTTAAGAGAAAAAAGGTCGTACCAATCACTATTCTTTTATCGTTTTATTACTAAGAGGGTTCTCTATATCCAATGTCAACCAACAGAACTCGAGACACTTGAAAACCAGTTACCGCGTGGAAAAACCTGATTTGTATTCAAATCAAGTTTACGTTGTTACTATTACTAAAATCACTCCTTTCCTAATTTTTATTTTTTTTGGACTTTATTCAGAACTTTTGAGAATAAAAGTCAAAGATAAAAAAAGACGTTACGACCATACATTGGTGATTTTCAAGTGAATGGTAAAGTTGAAGCAATGAAGATAGGTATATATGCGTGTAAAAGGTATAAAATATTTAGCAGGGTTATACGGACAATAAAAGTATATAAAGGGATGAAAATAATTACAAGCTAATTAAAAGCCTATGCACGAGCGATTGAGCTTTGAGAGCGGGTCTTAGTTCTTGAATAAAAAAACTTTTCGTAGATTAGGAACTCAAATCTGTTCATGCACTTCTCTACTCAGAAGGCAAGTAAACTGTGCACTTATAAACATATTTTAACTAGCAAAAGGGTCTTTATTTTTAGCATCAATTCGGTGCTGAGCTTGACGTCTTTCTTATTAAACGAGGTAAAGGTCGAGGTAAGCAGGGATGTTCCTTCGTTTTTGTTTACTGTTTGTTGCATGTTCTTTTCTTCTGTTTCTCGTTTATTCTGGATTTTTTGGAAACAAGACTTGGATGCAAGGCCGAGTTCAGTTCCAAGAGCATGTAAGAGGACCGAAATTAAAGAACTGATGCTTTGATTTTGACAACGTTGACGACTCAAAATATTATTATCAAGTGCAGGTCACAACTAAGAATGAACACTCGTCCTGCCTCGCTAAGAAGTACAGTCCTTGTAGATATTTTTCCAAAGTGCTCCGTTCTATTCATCAAATATTTCAATACTATAATCGTTCCACAACGATTAAACAGGGCAGAGAAGTTTTTCTTCAACCTTTTCTCACGTCGAAATTTTCGAAAATTCAACTTGCACTTTAGTCAAATCACACGAGTTACCCTTTACACGAACATTAAAGAGAATGACCCGTTTTCATATATTTTCCCTGGCTAAGCCAGTTCATCAAAGGTTTTCTACTTACTGTAGGTTAAAGACGTTTACAAGCTGATAATTCTTATTTCCTGGTTCTCGTATTCGATGCATTTGAGCCATACATGACACTCTAGGCAGTAACAGCTTTCAAGGAACGTACATACATACATACATACATAAACTTTATTCATCCTCGGATTTTAGATTATCTTATGAGCTAGTATCTCCGATCCTAATTACTACTTTAAAATTACAGCAAGAACAGGTTCAAAGATAAAAATAATTCATAATATAATAATATAATAATATAATAATCGTTAATATAATAATATGTGATATAAATGTAATATTAACAGAAATTGTGCGCTGACAGTTTGCTCTTAAATTCGCTATAGTCTACAGTTTTCCTAAAGTGGTCAGGGAGGGAGTTTCAATACTTAACAGATGAATAGCTAAAAGAATTTAGACCATATGTGGTTGTAAACGGCTTAGGAAGTGATAAAATATTCGTGCCCCTTAGGGAGTAAGCAGTAGATCTTAGCTTGATTAGTTGTTTCAGATAGCACGGATATTTACCAAGATGGAGACACTTGAATATACAAATCATCATATTTTGTATCCTCCTGTTGGCTAAACCACACACACCTGCCTTGTCTAAAAGATCATCGTAGTTCGAGTCCCAGTCCTTTAAAACAAATCTTAAAATACGTCTATTTGAGGTGTCCAGTTTAACAGAGTCCTCTGAGTTACAAAAGTGCCATATCATTGAACAGTAGTGAAAATGGGGTAACATAAACGTTTTATAAAGGCGAAGCATAATTTCGGTAGAAATAAGTTTGCCAAATCTTTTGAGGACACTGAACTGATTATTTATTTTTTTACATACAGAGGATATGCGTTCCTTGAAGTTAAGTTCATTATCAAGAATTATTCCATAAAGTGTTAGGCATCTTGTGGTTGAGAAGGAGAAAGGGTAATCGGTTTTGCCAAGAACCATCCCTTGGTGTTTAGCGGGGTTGGCTTTCATCCCATCGTTTTCGAACCATTTGTTTGCTATTTGTACATCATGATCGATCCGCTGTTCCAAGGCTACTGGGTCTACGTCAGATGTGTGCAGTTGGCAGTCATCAGCATATGTGTTTAGTTTTACAGACTTAATGTGAAAGATGTCAAGAAGTTTTGGCAACATGACCCACAACTCATATTTGGCCCCTTTCATCTTTGCGACACTGACTGGAGGTGCAGGTGATTTAGATGGTATCTCTGTAATGCTGAATACCACTGAGCTATTTCTCTCAAGCAGGCGGCATACACGTGACGTTCCCCGGTAGAAGACGTCCTTACCCAATCTTAAATTATTTTGTAAAAAACGGGAGGGATTTTAGTGTCGGATTTCAAAGGCAACACGTCGATTATGAAAACGTGATGTGTAAATGGTCGTTTAAATTAGAACTAAACTTAAATTTCTTGTGGTTTTTGTTAGTTATACATCAAAGGGCTACCTCTAGATTTTAATTCGCTAGAAAGGTCCAGCTAATCAATTACATGCGCCTCGCGTTGGAGGCATAGGGTGTTAATTTTTAACAGGTTAACGTAAAAGTAAAAGCTTTAATGGCCATTTTTTCTAATAGGGAACCCCGACGGAAAATTTTTCGGTCTTACACTTTTAGTTGACTAAAACGAGTAAACGTAAAGCTGTATTGGCATCGTTACATTTCGATAGCGATAGCGAGATGATGCTACGTGGAGAAAAGAATTATCTAATGAACAAATTAGAAGCCCTGCACCTGCCCCTTAAAACTTTATTCAAATTTGCTTTGCAAAACAAAAGCGTAAAATCGCCAATTTTTTTTTCCAATCAGAGATGGAGAACCCCGACAAAAAAATGTTCGATATTTCACTTTTAAGTTGACTTTGTCTTTGCACGTTAGTCTGAAGAAAGCAATGGCGCCGTTTGAGAAGCTAACTGCCTTAATTAAGCCTCTCTCAGAATTTATGAGTCTTTTTTACTTTCACCTACGTGTCGCTGTCATGTCTACTTAAAGCTCCTTCGTCGGCTACCTTGTAAATAGCAATAAAGCAAGTAAATGAAAAAAAAAAACAATTACATTTATTTGCACGATCTTTTTAGTTGTTTTGTTCGTTTTTTTTCCTTTTTCTTTGTAAGAGTTACAAAGGAGTATATAAATACCTCAGTTATTAATAAAATAATCACAAAATAGGGCTTTTTAAAAATGATAATGATCATGGTAAAATAATACTCAGCAGGATGAAAATTTCACGGAATTAACATTTCTTTTGTGACAATAGACTTTCCAGCCGTTCATGGAGGCCCTGAACCTGGCCCTCTTCGTTATTATGAGTTCTGGCGCTGTAATGAACGCAAGAAACCAAGCAACAAACAAAAAGAATCACAGTATTTATTTATTATGTATTTATTTAAACAACAGCAACAACAACAACAATATGAAAAAGAAAAACAAGAGTATGATGAGAAATTTAATTTCAATCAATTGCCCGGGACATTTTCAATGCCGCTTATTGATGAGATCCGTATTTTTACCTTCTTCAGTAAGTACTGACAACACAGAGCTCTCACTGTAGTCGTTATGTCCTATTTGATTCCAGGCCATAACCATGATTTCGTATTTCTGGGCACAAGCCAACCAGAGACGATAATCAGAAACATTTGACCCGCTAAGAGTCTTCACAGTCCATACGCTGCTATTGGCCGACAACCTCTCTGCAGTAGACTCCCTGTAGTAAATCGTGAACTTCGTGATTGAGCAGCTGTGGTTTACGGTTTTGTCCCATGACAGCTCAGCACTGCAACCACATGGTTTCGTATAGACGTTCAACGCGGCTGGTACATCTGTGATACAATTTACACGGTTAAATAGATATAAGTACGGGCCAAATATTTAATATAGCTTCTGATGTTGCACATTGACACGGTTGTCGTACGCGGCACCATTTTTGTTGTAAATGTGTCATAAGCAGTTTACATCTGATCCCAATGGCGATTACAAACCTTTGCCTTCAGAAGATAAATATGTCTTGGCAAAGATATTTTCAATGGTTTTATTTTCTCACCTGCAGTCGTCGTTAGCTGTTCTTTTGCCCAGAGACCAAATCCGTTCAAATCTCTTACTCGAACATTCAGTTCATAGACTGTATTCATCTCAAGTCCATCAAACTCGAGTGAACGAACTTCGCCAGAGAGATTAAATACGCGCTTAGATTCTCCATGGACTGATCTAAAGGTAACTTGGTAACCACTAATTTTACTCTCAAGCAAAAGTGGAGGATTCCACTGCAGCTTTATAGCACGTCTACATTTGTGTGAGTCCGCTATGAAAATTTCGGGTGGTGGTGCCGCTGATAAATGCAAGAAACTGACTTAACGATGACGTGGATACCAAAATAGGAAAAAAAAAACACAACAGAACAACATATTGACAAGTTTAATAGTTCACATCAAAATGCCGCCTTATATGATGATGATATTGGCAATTAAAGAAAAGCTTTTGATGGGATCTAATCTCAGTTTCGCTGCAGCCAGTTTCTTCAAAGTTGTGAAGTAGAGACTGTGAAAGAATATCGAGGACGTAGTGGAATCCTTATCAAAATAAAGAAAATGCTTACTAAAGGAATGAAAAGATACTTCTCTCTCTGCACGTGTGATGTGAAACTGTAGTATCACACAGGTGTATTGTCCAAAATCTTCTCTGGAAACGTTGTTGATATCAAGAATGGCAGATCCTCTTGACAGCTGACATACGTTGGGAGGCTGAGAATGAATAAACACTTTGTGCTTTGTTCTGCTTTCTATTTCTCTGCCTTGAAACTTCCACTGCCAGCGGTAAGAATGTAGCTGTTGATAATCCAGACCCTCTACTTCACATTTCAATGTAATTCTTGAGTTTGATTGAAATGCCTCGTATTTTGCAGTTAGCGTAATGACAACTGGTGGACCTTTGGAACACAATTCAAACACTGATTGCCCTGAAGTAAGATCAGTTTCTCCTAAGAGTATCTGCTGAATATGCAAAAGCTGACTTTTAGCCTATAACCTTCAACGTGCAAATAGAATGGGCATCTCTGGATTAAGTAATTTCTTAAACGTAACTAATGCTTTAATTCCCCATCATAAGAGTGTTTAAGGTCCCCTTTTTCACTTTGCAACAGTATTCTTGCTGAATTAGAACGGTGATGCCGTACTGACTTGGGGTCAATGGAAAAAAGTAATGCCAGGTTTGTAGTCAATGGAAGAAAAGGCTAGTGTTTTGCAGTAGGTAGGTAGCTTTTGTGGAAGTGTAAAATAAAAGGAAATGAAAATGGGTTATGTAAGGAAAAATGGTGATGCCTTGATTTATTGCAGATGCCACAAATTTCTAGAGTTCATGTAATCAGTTTTCTTTTCTTACTGAACTTATTTTTGCTAATGAGGACAAAAAAAAAATTTGAAACGCGAAATAGTTCCTTACATTTAACTGATATTTTGGTATTACGCCTTGTAACTTTGAAATGGTTTTCAGCTTCACAGGTAAACTCTCCAACATGCTGAGGGTTTACTTCAGAGAATTGAAGCGACATGGTGACTGATTCTATGATAGATGATTCTACGAAGAGACTAACCGTTTTGTTGAGATCTCCCTCTTTGTTCTGCTTGCCGTTCATCAGCCACTTGACCATTGGAAGAGGCCGGCCTGATGCAACACAGTGTAATTCGGCTTTTCTTCCGGCAAAAAACCAGTTTTGATGCTCATTAAAACGAACTGAATAATTATCTGCCGAAAAAATTACACAACTGTTTTAAACTACGTCCTCATACAATACTTTTATGATTGTCCCACGCCGTAAGACTCACGTTGCCAGTATTTTTTAAAGAAACCTTCTCAACAAAGAATGAAATATCATATAGTGCGATCCAATTGGCCAACTTGATGCTTTTTTGGCGAAGGAAGGTAAAGAAAACACTGGTCATTCTGTATCAGTCTAAATCCTGTAAACAAGGCGTCTTTAATTCCCTAGCTGCAATGATTAACAACAGGAGCTACGATAATTTATGTTTTGTAAACAGTCGTGGCAAATTAAAGCCAAATCATTTCATCAGTAAGCTTTTTAAGGTATACTTTTAGAGATACATCCTGGCCCTTAAAAAAGGTTAACGCAATAAAACAGATCTGAAAGAAAATACAGAGATATTAGCTTTCGTTACATTTCATTTCCAGCTTACCGATGGCTCGAAGAGTCATTTTCACCAAATCGTCAAGATGATCACTTAAAGTGTATAAGCTCTTCTCATAAATTATGTCGTCCCATCTCGGTAAAATACTCCATAGAGTAATTGGATCCGCTAGTGCACCAAATGCGAGGAAAAAATTGGAACACTTATTTGTATTAGTGCATCCACAGATGCAGAAAGGTGATTTATGGGGTGTGAACTAAACCCGGCCGTGAATACAATTGTAATCTTAGAAACGTTCCAGTTAGGTTTCATGAACACTTCTGTCGATACTTTATCCAAAGGTAATTTTAAAAGTGATGGACCCATTTCTTAGAGTAGAAAATCCTTTCCATCCTGTATAAATGGATTCAAATAAGATATAAACAGCACACGGCCCCGGTTTGATGATACTAATGATATACTGAGCTTAGCAACGTCTGAAGCGATTTTTTCCACAATCTTCCTAACAATTGGTTCTTGTTGATGATAATTTGTTGGGCCTAAATTTCCACTGGTATCCACGACGATTGCTATCTCTGCTCCATTAGGGTAATTGACCTCTTCTGTGATATAAACAATCAGATAAAGAGCAAAAGTATTTTGGCTTGCTGAATCGGGCTGTTAGAGTTGAACATAACTACAAGGGTTTGGACAGAAAAGGATGATCTGGTTTATGTTGCAAGTTAGCAATGGTACAGGGGTGCTTTGAGTGCTGACTGAGGAGAGAGACTGTGAGGTCAATTATTGTCATATTATGGCCTTTTAACTTGAAAAGCTACATTGAGACGGAAGAGCTATGATCGATCGGCGGACTGAGCAAAGCTAATGGTAAATGAATTAATCAAAGATGAACTAATTTAAATGAACGAAAGAAATTTGCCTCGGTCTCTAATAAAAAATCCAAACGATTTCCGAATCATTTCAATATATATGTTTAGACTGAAATATGGCGATATTTTTTGTCCCGTTTATCTAGAAGTTTTGTGTCTTTACGAGTAACTCTTTCCTACTGTCGTTATAATGTAATTCTGTACCTGTCACCGAATTTGCAAGTTAAGAGCAAAGAAAGCACAACAGGACGGTGTTAAGAACTGCCTCTGTCTTGAACAAAGAAATCATCCTGAATCGGAAATCGTTTTGAATTAATTTTTCGTCAAAAACATGGTGGATGGTGCTGGCTTCATCTGTTTTCGTTTCATGGCGATTTCTCGAAAACATTTTAAGAGATAAAGTCTGTCAGTAAGTGTTAATAGCCACGTGATCTCGAGTGCAATTTGATATCTGTATAAATGGGCAAGAGTAGAGATTTCACTCTAACAAAATTGTATGGGCTCGTAAGTCGGTGGAACGCAATCTGCAGCCTAAAAAACTTTAAAAAAAATACAATAATCTATGAAAGTAAACGTCGTTATCATCCATGATCATGACATTTTGATTTAGACACTTGCCCATACCAAATCGGTGAAACTGCCTGTAACGTTTCTCCCTCGCATATTTGCTTTAAGGAGTGACACTCCTTTTCTCTTATTATAGAATATTGTATCATCTTTTATTACATGTCAGCCTTGTAGATACGTTTCCAAAGTGCTCCGTTCTATTCATCAAATATTTTTAAATATTAAAATACTATGATTGTTCCACAACGATTAAAAAGGGCAGAGAAGTTTTTCTTCAAAATTTTTCTCACGTTCAAAATTTTCGAAAATTCAACTTACACTTTAGTTAAAGCACACGAAAGGAAACGAGTTATCATTTACATTAAAGAGAATGACCCGTTTTCATATATTTTCCCTGACTAAGCCAGCCAATTTCAGGTTTTCTACTTACTGTAGGTTAAAGGCGTGTACAAAATTATACTTCTTATTTCCCGGCTCTCGTATTGCATGCATTTGAGTCATATACATGACACTTTAGGCATTACCAGCTCAAAAGGCACATGGCAAGTTTTATAACTTATTTTAAAGGCACACTGGAAGTTTTATAACTTACCTGTACTCACGGCAGGTACAGGGGATCTAGATGGTATCTTTGTGATGCTGAATACCATTGAGATATTGCTCTCAAGTATTATAACTCAACAGTAGGCAGCATACATGGGACGTTCCCAGAAGATATCCTTATCACATATGTTAAATCATTTTGTAAAGAATGGCAGGGAGTTTAGCGCCGGAAATTAAAAAAGAAACACGTCGATTATGAAAAAGTGAACTAGACCTTAATATCTGGATTTCAATTCGCTAGAAAGGTCTAGCTAATTAATTAAATGCGCTTCGCGTTGGAGGGATAAAGTGTTAATTTTTAAACAGGTTAGCGTAAAAGTAAAAGCTTTATTGGCATCGTTACATCTTAATAGCAATAGCGAGATGCTACATGGAAAAAAGAAGTATTCAATGAACAAATTAGAAGCCCTGCACCTGCCCCATAAAACTTGTTCGAATTTGCTTTGCAAAACAAAAGCGTAAATAACCATTTTTTTCCAATCAGAGATGAGAATCTCGATGGAAAATTGTTCGATAATTCACTTTTAAGATGACTTTGTCTTTACATGTTAGTCCGAAGAAAGCAATGGCGCCGTTTGAGATGCTAACCGCCTTAAGTCTCTCTCAGAATTCACGAGTCTGTTTTACTCAGCCTTTCATGCGTCGATGTCATGTCACCTTAAAGCTCCTTCATTGGCTGGCTTCTAAGTAGCAATAAAGCAAGAAAACGGAAAAAAAGCCGATTACATTTATTTGCATGATCATTTTTATTGGTTTTTTTTCTTTCTTTCTTTTCCTTTTTCTTCGTTCAGCTCAGGGAATCTCTCGTTTCTTATTCGAATGACATAACCAGCCCAGCGTAGCTGTGATCGATTGTATTAGGAAGGTCTAAATCCTTCTGAATTTGCACTTGTTGAAAATGGCCATCATTTGGCATCCGCTCTTCAATAGTGTGACCGCAAATTATCCGAAGATAACCTCTTGTGAAAGACATCAAGTTGGTTGATATGCGAGCTATGTGGAGTTCACGATTTAGAGCCACACAAGAATGTGGTAAAAACGACCGCTCTATATAACACCGTTGTTTTCATATGTATAGGTAATCGCACGGGGCCGAGTAAAATTAAGGATTAATATCACGCGTGTTTTCGGAAGCTGCTGAAATTGCCCGAGTCGCGCAGCGACGTGGGCAATTTCTGCAACTTCCGAAAACACAAGTGATATCAATCCTTAATTTTACGAGGAACCATGTGATTACTTGTTTATAATATAAGGGGCAAAATGTTTTCTTACTGATCTCGCGCAAAATGGGACGCCATTGTTACAAAAAAAACAAAAATTTCTTTACCTCGGCAGCCGTTGTTAAGCGATTTTCAGCCAATCATTTTCAAGCAATTTTGCCCGGGGCAATTACAAAAATTAAGAAAAAACGCCCTCTGTATTGACCAGTCACAATTCAGTAATTTTGCCCCTTATTTGATAAGGAGTATTATAGTCCTCATGATAATGCTGATTTTTAAACGATTAAAATTTAGTCTTGGAGAATGTTCTAGACTTTAACTCTCGATAAGCTTTCCACAAAGGTGTGTTTTGCAGACTACAAGTGACCACTGAATGGATCATGTGACAATTTGATTTTTTAAACTGATTAAGATTAGAACTAGCCATTTAGTTTTTTCCTGAAAGCATAGCTGTCAATAATTTGACATCAAGATAGAATTCCGCATCAACTGGGTTGTAGGCACCTGCTTCTTTCACCGGAAATTTAGGCCAACGAGTTACATATTTTGCCTTTCCGTAGAAGTCCTTAAAGAAGACATGGACTGCTTATTTCGCATTGCTTTCCTTTCAATTTTTTTTCAACGTCAAACCATAAGTATTTTATAAATTCAGATCGCAACAGGTGTAGACAATATGGTCCCATGTTTTTTATCTTGTACAAATCATTCTCGGCTAGAACATAACTCATCATCGTTATGGATGTTATTTTGAAGAAAATTCGCCAGACCCACATTCGGTATGAGTTAGTCATCTCTTTGAGATTGATGCGTTTTTTAGTCACTAACTTTTAAGCAAATTAACTTACATTCTGTCAGGCAAGAGGGATTTTCTCAATTTCATCACATGCATATTTAATTGATCTTTCGCCATTTGAAAAACCGACAGCACTTGTCTAAACTTGAAAACAGGTTGTAATGTTCAACGTGAATCATCCCGGTCCCGAAGTTGGTAACACAAGTAGCTATAATTTTTGAACCTTGCAACGAAAATTTAAGGGGAAAAATGAAATTGAAAAAACATGATGATCAATATCGCGCTAGCGATCTTTTGCCTTCTAAACTTTTATGATCGCTTTTGACGAAACGAGGTTATTGGAAAATGCAAAATAGAATTCCCTTACTTAAAGCACAGAATAGCTGATGGACATTTAATATCCAACTAGTTGAACGAAACTGACTGTGTTGATGATTGTACGATAGATCCTCCAATGGAGAGATGTTTTCCATGCTCAGTAACTGACAGACTCTAAAAAGTCACCTGCTTGTTTTAATTGAACTTGTGTTCCCGTATTTCTCAATATTGGACCATAATGGGCTAAATGATATATCTTTAGGCTAAGTTAAAATGGGTGTCTCCAAACGCTGAGAATTGTGGTGGAAAATCCACACTTTTTTGATCTATTGGTAACAACACAGGATAAACCTACTTAACTGAACAACAAGGTAAGAAATATTTGATGATCTGGAGTTAGCACATTATGTTCACGACATTGAAAAACAAGCTAAAAAAAGGAAATTTAGTATTTCTATCTTTACCCCAAATCCATCACTCAGCATCAGGAAAATTGAAAAAAAAAAAAAAATAAAATAAATGCAGTCAATTCAAATGTCTTCACCTTACTGAATAGGAAGCTGAAAGCATGGGGTAAAATTTTTGTTTCCAATGATTTCTTCGTTCACCGTTTGCCGTCAAGTTCACGCTTAATCGTTATCGTAAAATAAATTTGGCACGGTCGTCTTTTCTTCGCACCAGCCAAAAATTGAAAGGAAACCCTCTTATTGTCTAAGGAAACTAGAATATCCAAAACTACCTAACTTAATACAGGCATGCTAAAATTGTATCAAACATCTGGTTGTTTAGCATTTCCTTAGCATTTGACTAATGCTTTCAAAGCGATATTTTGAGGTTTACTTTCAGAAATGTTGACTTGGCCTCCTTAGTATAAAACACGCTATGTTGGTTAGAAAAATCTCTTTTTTTAATCATAAATTTGTTCTTCAACCAAAAATTTATATCAGAATGACCTAAAACTCTGGCGAAATTACAGATATTGAGGAATTCGGGGTCGCAGCAGCTTCAGTGTGATTAATGATTAATCACGTAATACCAGTTTCGTTGAAATAAAGCAGAATTTTGGGGACGTCGTTAAAGGGCCACACTACGACCAGTATGCTTTGTGCGCCATTGTTATTGTTATTATCCGGGAACTCGATACTTTCAGTCTCATGCCAAACCGAACGGAAACGGACAACGGCAGTAGCTTTTACCAACATTTTCATGGAAAAATAGGAGAAGGGTACATATCAGCCAGAGCACAACTAAACCGCTACTTTGGAAGAGGTATACTTACGAGGTTTTCTGTCTGTGGAACAGAACCAAAGAAAGAATAGAAGAATTTGTAAGACGGGCAAACAGCTACATTCTGTACATTGTACCACGATACTATCGTTATTCATGGCTGAAATATAAGACTCAGAGGGTACACACAAAAGTGTATGAAAGCGACTGGTTTAACAGTGAATCGACCCTTGACGTCCAAACGCAATACAAAGAGACGAAATCCTTCGAATACTTGACTTTTTCACTTGTGTCATTCGCCAGGTGCAAAGAGAGGATTCGTTAAAAGAGAAGCGTCATCCTTTTTATACGTAAAATTATCTGTCACGCTCCGCGTTTAAGTAAAAATCACAATGTTTGGAAATACGATGAAAGAGTATCACGATGAAATTTAGTGGAAATGTATCCCTGAATTTTATCTCACCAAGATTGAAAGATAACTCAAAACCTTACATGGGACTAGGCTTAAGATCGATTGCAAACTTTTCCCGACGTTTCCCCGTCCGACGCTGAGAGTAGCTTTCTATTTCCCTTTCCTCCGAAATGCTGTAGCAGGCTTCTGCAGCAGACCCGCTACTCATTTTCTAGTCAAATCCTGACGCTGCCTCTCGCTCATTCCATGCTATTAAATTTATTAAATCGAATATAATACGGCTGCTTTCCATCTAGCAGGACGACCTTTTTTCGATGGCTTCATTTCCGCAAACACGGAATTCAACGACAAAAATACGCAGTCAATAGACATAGACACTTGAAGAAAGTAGATGAGGTACAAAAAGCCGGTTCTCGATCAGGATTGAAAAGATTTAGTCGAATAACATTGCACACACGGTAGGCTTCCCTTTTCTGTAAAACAGAACATACTGAGAAGGCCACTACCCTTGCAATACATTCTGGATTAGCGTAGCCCTTAAAGGTTTTTCTCCCAAAAATCATCAAATCATACAAAAACTAAAAAAAAAATATATATATTAAATAAAGTAAAGCAAACAAAGTAAACTGCGAATTGAAACCAAAGTGCTTATTTGCCAAGAGGAAAAGACTAATAACATACTGAGAAACTCAGATCAAGTTCCTGCTTTGGAATTACTTCCTTTTTTAATAAAAAAATAAAAGGAATGGAGTATCGATATTCAAGTTTCCTTTCTAAATGGCAATGCTGACTTCTCCATTCAGTCTTATAATGATAAAATGCCCAAATGTGACTGGAGCTTCCATTTCTTCGCAAGATTTGGGCTCTTGTATCTCTCTAGAAACGTGTGTTTTCTTTCTTTCAGATCTTGCTTCAGTGTATTCCTTCATGTGAGGATTAAAGCGATGGAACGTTGTAATGTCCTCTTCGCTTTTTATTGTCTTTGTATAGCTCAACTAACTGCAGTAGCGGGTATGTACAAGGGCATGTGCCCGTAATTTTTGTTATTATAGGACCTAACTGTGCCTATATCGCGATTTAATTAATGTATGATAATTATTTTCGAATAACAATAGTCTTCTATTGGCCAAACGCAGGAAACAAAGAATTATAATATTATTTCACTAGGCGTTTTTTCTAAAGCTGGGGCATATCAGGAAGGGAACTTCCTGAGTTTTTTTGCCTAAATACTTTCTTTGCTTTAGCTCGCTAAAAATGTATCAAAAACAAACGTTTCGCTCCTTATTCCTGGATCCCCTATGTTTTTCTTACGGAGTCTTTCCCCCCTACCTTTCTCAGAAATACCAGAATTTCAGGTATGGCATATTCATCAGAAAATCAGATTGAGACAAAAAATTGTAATAAACGCCCTAGTTGTAATTCTTATTTTCGCAGTCTCAATTAAATCGTCTTCCAGGTTATTTTAAGCTCAGCTTCTTTCGTTCTGCCTCCGCTCTCAGCCGATGTTCCACGAAAACAAAATTAATACTCTTGGCAAATTTTACGTTCATATGTTTTCCATATGTTTAATTTTCAACTATTTGAATTATCTTTTCAAAATTTTTTGCAGTTGATGGCCAGTGTGGGAATGGGCCAGACATAGCATTCATTTTGGATGCATCTGGAAGTATAGCACCTATCTATACGAATGTCCGAGGATTTGTGGCAAATGTCACTCAGGAAATCTTCATGAGATGTGAAACGCTTAATGCTGCGATAGTGTTTTTCGGCGAGGAGGCTACTGTGGAAAAAAACTTTTCCCCGGTATTCAGTTTAGATGTGTTCCTCTCTAGATTATTCGATGCCCCTCCGCCTATGCCTGGTGCAAGAACAATGATACACAAAGGTTTAGAAGTGGCTTCAAGAATGGTGTTTCGATTTTCTCGGAAGAACGTATTAAAAATCGCAATTTTGATTACTGATGGGGTACAAACGCTACCTCACGATCCATTTGCGCCCGCAGAGGAACTTAAGAAGCAGGGTGTTCGCATTTTGGCCGTCGGCATAGGTTCTTTTATTGATATGCATGAACTTCAAGAAATCACAGAGGGACGAAAGGAAGACATCATTCTTATGAGTTACTCTTCTGACTTCTCATTCTCTTCTCTTCATCCTTCGATAAACCTATTGGTCAAAATGGTTATCGCGGCTGCTGGTAAGGGTAATTTTTCAAATTAGATTATTGAACCTGTTATTAAGCAGTTATTGATTGACATACATTACATTTAATTATATAGGAAAATTCATTACCTGACTAGTGAATTCCGCGATTCGTGCAAGATCGGTTTTCGCAATTTTTGCAATTCATTGCGGAATTCACGAGTCGGGTGATAGGTTTTCCTTGAATTGCACAACTGAAAAAAATTGGAAAAGAAAAAGAGAAACAGCAATAATTTCGTTTGTTTTTATCCCGGGCGCGAAACAAGAGATGCGAAACAATATCACTTAGCCTCCTTTTCAACTCGTAATTCCACGCTAAATACCTTGCTTCGTTAACCAATCAGAATGCGACTTTGTTTAATTATGCTACTCAAACAAAAATTATAGAGAACTTGGAGAGCGAAGAATACTAAGTGCGAAGTCTAGTTCAATAGACTGACGGAAATGGTGCGTGATTAGTCATGATACAGGTGCGTTCACTTTGAAAAGTGAATGAAAGTTTTAAGTTCTCAGTAGGAAAATCTCGTCCACAAGGTGCTCAAAGGATTTGGAAATGCACTTATCATCTGTTTTCAAAGAACCTAGCTGCATCCTTTGGGCATGGACATTAGTTTCTTATCGTGTTACAAACTACAAGCCGCCGTGAGAGTTCAAAAACTTTGTCGGAAGTTTCGTTTTCAAGCTTTATCTTGCTAGATTGAAACTCATAGCCAATACACACAATGAAGAATCGAAGTTCTCAGGTTTATATCAGTTAACACTATAATTTAATTTTCACCATGATTAAGGGGTCACTTCTATTAAGCAATCCCTTGGTTTTCTTCGAATTCCACCCGAATTGAGCGGTCATTTAAAGCGGAACTACATATAAAGTAATAATCTCTTACCTAAGAATAATATTTCCTGTAAAAATTAGTATAGAGTCATCCTCCGAATTCAATGTTGGTTGTATTTCTGAGCGAGTTTTATATATTAAGTGGCCAATTATGGTATAAATGACGTTTTTTGTCGTTTCTTTATAATATTACTTGTCTGTGGAAGCTGTATTAAGCGGTGGGTGACCGCTTAATATAGGTTTGACAGTATATGTATTGGTGTCGACAGACGGATGGCCCAATGACTGAAAAAAAAAAAAAAACTCGTGCCGTTAAACTTTTCCTGGTCAAGTGTTGGAAAGAATCTCGGTCTTTATTAGGCAATTCTCGCGAGAATAATTCGTGTAAACGTCAGGACAATTAAATTGAATAACAGTTTTTGTTTTGTCTATTGAACAGATAATCCATCAATTCGTGTAGCGGAGGATTCTATACAGCTTTTTTCCGGAAGAAAGGCCGTCATATTCTGCAACGTGACCGGCCGACCCCTTCCAACAGTGACGTGGTTCATGGATGGCATGGAACTCAAAGATGGTGATCTCAACCATTCAGTATCCCTTAAAGAGGAGAAACAGGAGGATAATATTTATTCATCATTACACCTTTCTGAAGTCGACAGACATCATGCTGCTAACTTCACCTGCGAAGCCAAGAACAAGTATCTTACAAGATGGCGTGTTATTAAAGTATCAGTCGCCTGTGAGACAATGTTTTCATCATCATTTTATTTATCTTTTATTTGTATTTAGATATATAAGGTTTTAATTTTTATTCAGTGTAAAGCACTATTGATCTGTACATGTAAATAGGGCTATACAACTAATTAAAATTTATTATTTATTTATTATATCTCCTCAATCACCTATCTAATAGACAAATACATGAACTATCTATTTATTTCTGTATTTATTTGAAATTATTGAAAGTTGGTAAAGTGACAGACGTCTGTCAGATTCACCTACTAAAACTTTTTGCAATTTGAATTAACCAACTTCGAGAAACTAATGAATGAAGGCTGATAGTTTCGAAAGAAACTGTTTGGGGCTGCGTCGGTGGGAGTAACGAAATAATTTGGATACATCAACAAAGTTGAAGTGGTAAATTGGCCACCGTAACAATTACAAAAGCTGACGTTTCGAGCGTTAGCCCTTCGTCGAGAAACTAACCCTCCTTTTTTCCTATTTCAATTTATTGGTCGTTAACTATTATTATTATCATCGTTATCACTGCAAAACCAATACCGTCAATTTTAATTTTTTAAGAGAAAATCGATGATTATTTTTTAGTAAACGTGGTTTTTCTCTCTCGCGTAGGTTCACCAACCGTTCCTGAGCTTACTGCAAGATATCGTCAAGTTACATCAGGCTTGTCAAATGCCACATTAAAATGTCATGCAAACGGCCTGGATTACAACAAGTTGCATTTCTATCACTGGCAGTGGAGATTTCAAGGCCATGCCATAAAAAATGAAGGAAATTACAGCATGTCTAATCACATTTTTCCTCCCAACTTTTGCCAGCAATCGAAAGGGTCTACAGTTCTTCGTATTACCAAAATTTCTAAAGAATATTTGGGTCAATACGTTTGTGAACTGCTACAGTCTAATACTACGCTCGCGGTAAACGACATTTTATTGGGTAAGATATTCATTTGCTTACGCTACCATTGTCTCAGCGTCTAACGCTCTCGTGCAGATCAGAAATCCTGTAAAAGCTCCGCTCAAAAATTGGAGTTTACTTTCTCAGCTATTGTCCCTCCATATCTCGCTCATGAGTCAAAGGCCCCTTAAAAAATTCTCAACTTCAAATAGTTTCTACAAAAGCATCTGAAAAAATTCTAACCTTCAAGTAATTTCTACAAAAGCTCTCCTAAAGGACAAGATTAATGTTTCTGAAATATCTTCGCTGTACTGTTGACTAAGTTCCGATATTTATTTACTCATCTTTTCTCCCCTTTTTCTCCCATTAATCCTTCCATCCACCCACTCACTCCTCCATTGATTTGCTAACCCGTCAATCCGTTCATCCAACGCCCATATATTAGCCAATCAGCAAGGCAATCTCGTTTCGTATAATTTATCCTCTAGTGGATTTTAGAACGGTAGCGCCTCCAACAATTCTGAGCTCAGAGTCAACCGATTGTGGAAGTGCCATAACAGTGAAGTGGAGCCCCCCGACCACTACAGAGCCTAAAACCAATGCAATCTATGGTTATGAATTTACATTGAGATCCATCAATGAAAGATCGAGGCGGAACGTTAGTGTCCTAAGGGAAGTAGACTCACACAAATTTGACGGACTTCAGATGAACACAGTCTATGAATTCAATATCCGAGCTAAATATTCCAATAGCTCGTTAACAGTTATCAGTCCTTGGAAAAAAGAATTTTTGGCAACTACTACAGGTAAGCGAGGGAATCAAATTTTATTGGTTGATTTAATATCATGGCGTTGTTCGCTCTTCCCTGTTTTTTTCAATTCAGTTTAAAAGAACTAACAAATACGAACATCGGCGCACTTCTGGAATATGGAATGTAATATCATCAGTACGGCAAAAATAATAGAGCGACCTTAGTAACGTGTCTTTGAGACCCGTTAGGTGTTGAGCTGCAGTAATTTCATTGGAGGTTCTATAATGGATGTTTCTGACCCGCTGCAACTTTCACTCAGTAACTTCTTATGGTAACACCTTTTGAGCTATAACTAGGCATTTCTTTTGTTTCTAACTTCAAAGAAAAATTAAAGGAAATGTGATATAGTCTAGGCTCCATAGGATAAGCTTTGAGAAATAAAGAAATAATCTCTTTGCATGACTTGATCACGTGATCAACTCTCGGTAACTACGAAAACAGTTCACTTTTGAAATCTTTCCTTAAGCATTACGGGGCTCATATCTCCTTTTTAATTCAAAACAGGCAATTTGAGGGAAATATTTAACGACAGTTTTGAAATTAATAAAATTTACAAGGATTTGTATGGAAAACTACGTCAGCGTGACTGGGTGGCAAAAGTAGTTTTTCTCATACAAATGCTTTTACCTTTCGGCGACCTTTGCAATCGGTACTTTTGAGATATACGGCTGAAACTTCTCAGGCTACCTAATTTTAAAATACTCTTTCAACAACATTTTTAAAAGTGAACTGTTTTGAGTCTCCCGAAAGTTGATCACGTGCTCAAGTCTTGCAAAGAGCCTATCTGTTTGGTAGGCTTCCTCTATGTGCTTCACTCCGACTTAATCAAAGAAATTTGTATTATTACTTTCGTGTAACGCTACATTAAATCAAGTTGAACCAAAAATTAAAATTCCTTAAAAGGTATCAACAGCCATTGAAATGATTAGTAATTGTCGTTATTTCTTTGCAGATATTCCAGGTGGATTTAATATAAAGGCGATTCCATTTGGCTGCAGTGCTAACCTGTCGTGGAATGCTCCCACCCCCAACGGCTGCCCAGTAACTCGGTATACAATTCACTTCAGAAACGAAAGGAGCGGATGGAATATGATTAATTTGCAAAGGTCAAACGTAAAGGATTATCGTCTCAGGTTAAACTGCAGCGAGAACTACTACATTATGGTTTTTGCTTGGAATCAACGGGGACATAACGACTACAGTTGGAAGTCTGTGCTGTCCGTACCAACGGAAAATGGTAATAGCTTTGGAGTTTTTTTTGTTGATGACTGATTTGCTTCCCTATCAGAATAACACAATGTAGGTACTAGCGTTTTTTCTGATTACGTTTAAAGGGGTACCTTTTGAACCAAGTATTACGAAAATTAAAAGGAGGCAATGTGGGGAAATGGAGATATCTTGGAGGCGATCTTACTCTGATTCTTGGGGAGGCTCAGTGACAGATTTCCAAGTCCAGATAAGAATGCAAGGTGGTGATTGGCGTAACTGTAGTCACTTCCTTTCAAATGATACATGTTTCTTCAATGGTTTGCTCACTGACAATAATGAAACTCCAATCAATATTCGCGTTAGAGCTTTAAACCGGAAGGGGTTCAGTAATTGGACGAATCGTACATTCTTCATTGACCGCGTAGGTAAGTGATACCTTTCCTCTTAGCATGCGATAAAAACTGTCCGTGCAGAGGTGAGAATAATTTTCTTCCAAAATTTTTTCAAGCCTATTGAACGCATAGGTAGGACGGATGGAAGGATACACGGCTGCAAGGATGGATGAATGGTTGGGTTGCTGGATGGCTGGGTGAAGGAAAAAATGGTTGGATGGATGAATGAATGAATGGAGGTGTGGATGGATGGATGAATAGATATATGGATTGATGGAATAAAGGATGGATAGATGGATGGACGGATGGAGGGATGGGGGAATGAATGGATGGAAGTAAGGATGGTTGTAGGGATGGAAGGATGGCTGGAGTGATGTAGCCGAAGTGGATAGATGGAGGGATGGGGTATAGATGGATGGAGGTAAGAAGGATGGATGGAGAGAAGGATGGCTGGAATGATGGATGGCTGCACGGAATGACTGATAGGTGGATAGATGCATGTACGTATGTATGGACGGATGGATACGTAGATAGAAGTATAGATAGATGGAAGGAGGGAAGGATGGATAGATGAATGGATGGATGGATAGATGAACGGTTAAGGCATGGATGGATGGTGGGTTAAAAACAAACACGAACTAAAACAAGTGTATTGTGATAAAAATATGGCCGTTTATTTAGATTTTCATTCTTATCCTAGCTCAAGCTCCTTACGTTATGTTTTTCTTCTTTTTTAGGTAGGCCTGATGCACCACAGATTATATCCAATGGTTCAACAGTTCCTGAAAGAAATGTAACTGTAACTTGGAGACATCCTGAATATCACAATTGCAATATTAACATGTACTCCGTTTACTTCAGAGTGATAGAACCACTTGTTGAGAGCTGGAGCCAAATAAACATCTCGGGAGTTACAAGTTATCAACTACAGCTTCAATATAGCCAAAAATACGAAATAATCATCGCGGCTTGGAACAAGGTGGGACCAAGTGAAAACAGCTCAGCCTGGAAAGTAAGAACAGCTCAAGGTAGGGCAGTTACACAATTGTATTGATTACTATTGGTGCCTTTTGTTCCCCAGTATTTCAGGATGAACTTTTAATCATTCATTTCTTATAAGAGATCATTCTTGGAAAAAATCTGGTTGATATGAAAAGGGAATCATTTTCTTGATTAAACATAAACAATGTTCTTACTTAAATTTAGGGTGGGTTAGGCACCCATTTTTACTGAAGTCGAGGTTGAACTTTCGTTGGGCGTTCTTCTTGCTTATTTCAATTTCTTTTGTCAGATGTTCCATATAAACCAACCTTGCATCCTCCAATTTCGGGAGAGTGTAACTCTCTCAACGTGACGTGGAGTCCTCCGAAACCTGGGGCATTAGGAGATCCTGTGATCGGATACCTAGCACAGATCACAAAGGCTGATCTCAAAAAAGATTGGAGTAACTGCACGTTATATAACATATCCAAAACAAGTACATGTCTGTTTACACAGCTAGAGAAATATACCAAGTATCGTGTGAGAGTACTTGCAAAAAATAGACTTGGATACAGTTTGCCATCCGACACCAAGGAAACATTCACAAACCTAGCAGGTACAATTTCTTTAGCAGGTGTAAACTTGATACGGTTATTTTCTCTTCCTACTATCTAGCCTGTTTCACAGTGTTGTAGAATAATGATTATTCAGTTTCATATTATTCTACGTTATTCCTTGAAGACACGAAAGGAAACGAGCTATCCAAACCTCTTTTCTTTCGCCCATCGGAAGAATTTGCAATCTAGGGTTGATTTCTTACATGATCATTCGCGATACATCTTTAGTCCATTGTAAATCAAAAACGGTAACGTAATAGTCGTGTTTACCACACTAACGTTATGTTTTTACGTTTTATACCCTTGCTCTACTTCACGAAAATGATAGACCGTCCTGGTAAACCTGAAATAGTCAACCGAGAAGTTTCAGGATGTAATATTACACTAAAGTGGACCTCACCTAAATCCATTGGCTGCCCGATACTCTTTTACACAATCAGCTACAGGAAAAAAGGAATTAATAATGACAACACTTGGACAGATCTTAATGTAACAGATAAGGGAGTCAACCAAATGGAACTTATGCTGAATTGCTCCACGACCTATGAGTTTCAGGCCAGGGCCTGGAATGAGCTAGGGGGTGGAGATCTGTCTTCATCGCAGTCACAAAGGACAGACGACTTTATAATCTTTCGGAGAATGATTGGATATCATGGTATTGACAATTCATCAATGTGTATGATGCACGATCCTCGCAGTAGATAGCGCTATTTATGCAATAGCGAAAATCAAACCTGAAAAAAATCAGGCCTGAACGGGATTCGAACCACTGACCTCTGCGATACTAGTGCAGCGCTCTACCAATTGAGCTAACAAGCCAACTGGGAGCAGGCCGTTAAGTTGATTCGAAATAAACCCGTGAAAGTGATAAATCAGATACAATGAATATATGAAGCTCATATATTTTGAACTGCGGTATTAGATACGTATGATGCACGATCCTCGCAGTAGATAGCGCTATTCATGCAATAGCGAAAATCAGACCTGAATTCAGTGGTTCGAATCCCGTACAGGCCTGATTTTTTTCAGGTCTGATTTTCGCTATTGCTTAAATAGCGCTATCTACTGCGAGGATCGTGTATCATATGTATCTAATACCGCAGTTCAAAATATATGAACTTCATATATTTCATTGTATATTACTGGTAACGATATCAAGTTCATGAATGTATCTAAACTTCGTTTGAAACACATGAGTTATTGACAAGGAGATTTTTAAATAAAGAGCAAGTGTATTGAAAGTGGAAATTACAAGCTTTTACATTGGCAGTTTTTTAAGCTTTAATTGCAATTGGTTTGCTGAATAACCTTTACTCTCCTCCAAAAGTACGAAAGATTTCTCCACCAACTGACAATCTTGCCTCAGCCAACAAAGTTGAGATCAACTCGACAAAACGTTCCAAACATAAAAGTAGGAAAGCCTTTCTCTCTTGGAGAACATCAAACTAAATAAGGCTAATTTATGGCTGCGTGACAGGCACCTCAAGGACTGGTCCTAAAGTAATAAAATGGTAAAACGTTTAAGTAATTTTCGCAGGCCGCATAGATAGTGATATTTTTTTTGCTGTAGATCCTCCGCCGTTAGATCTGGGTAGCCAAATCGCACTGATCGTTGCCGGCGTTGTTGTTTTGGTTGCCCTTCTACTGTTCATAAGAGTGTGGTACTACTACAGGAAGCGGGCATCAAAACAGGTCAAAAGGTATTTCTGCACTTTCAAATTGCTATCATTTAAATTTAAATTTATCCCTCCCCAGACCTAACACTTCATTCTATTTTGACCAACAAAATCATTACTGCTCCAGCCAGGAATATAATCTTCGAGTAAATTTGAGCTGTTGGGCGATTTCTTTAGTGTGATAATTTTCATTAATATCGTTATAATCATCAATTTCTTACTTGCGGAGACCAGCTTTGTCTTACAACTGATGCGGAAGTAAACTTGTTTTCGGATTAAGGATTATGATGCCGCTAAACTCAAAAAAGTGTATTGATTTTGATTAAGGACAGTCAATGATGTTCATGTCTTGGAGCAGTGCGAAATTCATCCATTAAGAACAGAATTTGTTGGGGACCTAGGAGAGGGAGCATTTGGGAAAGTTCATAAGGCGATGCTAAAGGACGGATTAGATTACCTAAAAAAAAATTATGACGCTATTGGTGAGGCGAGGCGACAAAAAATTGTGGCAGTAAAAGAACTTCATGGTAAGTATGACTACGATCGAGTTCGATGTCATTATTACCATTTCATTCTTATGTTCATCTACCGTTTAAACTCCATCAGAAAGTTGCGAAAGTATTAACAATATCAAGAAATGAACCTAGTTCACTTATGTGGTCTAAGTTGTGTTATTTTTGGCGCGCTAATTATCTTGAGCTTTTCCTTTCAGATATTTATGTGGTGCTTGCCAAAGCTCGAGTCTATCAGAGAATTTTTTCGGGAAAAACATTCTTACATTAAGGCTTATAGCTAAAGGCAAAGATGTAGTCTTATCAATGTGCTCGTAACTCCTAAAACGCTTAACAAGACAGTGGGATTTGTTTCTTCTTCACTCCCTCTCCGACTGATACTCGCAATACTGGTGCAGAGCGCAGCCCCGCGCGGTCTGGGTACCACATTAAAAAAAGTTCAAAGCGTTCCTTCCTTCCTCTTTCGTCCGTGGCGTGCTACGGTGGACCACATCTTCATTTTATGAATTATTTATTAGGTTTTCCTCTACATTTTGTGCTCATCATGGCTGATTCTACATCAGAGAACGTAAGTTGTGTTTCGTTTTCTATGTTTTTAACCTCTTTGATAGAAGATGGCAACTCTTTTCAGCGGATTGAGCGAGATGTTTTCGTAGATTCCTTTCGCACCGACGATGTTAATATCCCAAAGGCATGTGTCATTGACCGCCTTTATTGTCCTTTAGGGAAATGTGAGTCAGTCGGCTCCGACTGGAATGGCGGAGGTCGCTTCACCTGCGTTGGAGAAGCGTATAGAGGTGTCCATTGCGAAGTCTCAGCCGGGTCTTCTGGCAAAGTTTCTTTCTTCTGGTGGCCTTGTTGCATCGCAAGAGCCTTCCAGTAAGAGCCTCACAACCGATGTTCCCAATCAGAGGAGGAAACCCCAGGGTCCTCCGCAAGGGGTGAACGTTTCTATGCAACAGAAGATGATGTTGAGCTCTCTTCGGAGCTTCTAGATCTCACCACCAAAGCTTTTACAAAGGCCTTGACCAAGGATAAATGGAAGGAGCTTTCAGCCAGTTACCCCCCGATTAAGGGGGCTGACGGATTCATGCGTGCACCCACCATGGAGGCAGGCATGAAGGAAGAAATCAGGAAAGTACATGGCCATCAGAAGACCAACGATGTTTTTGCCTTTGTCGAAGGGGTTTCTGAGCAACAGGGTCCCTTTATCACGGTGGCCAGGCCAATCCGGTCAGATCCTGATGTCATTCGGGAGATGTTACAAGATGCTCTCATCATGCTGGGCGATGCCAATGCCCGTCTGAATATCTGGCGGCAGCGTCGCTTCTCCGACTTCCTGACTGATCTGAGGAAACGGACTTTACGTGAGGGCATACCAACAGATAAGCATCTGTTCCCTCACCAGTTTCATGAAAAAATAAAGAGCGAGCATGATCACAAGGCATCTAACTCCAAACTGATTTGTAAGCCGAAGGAAGGCTAAGCACCATTAGGTCGGTCCCAGTCCTTTCGTGACTCCTTCTTCAGAAGGGGACAACAGGCTGGAGCAGACAAGAAAAGAACGTGGGCCTACAAGTCGGATCGCCCAGTTGCTAACTAAAACAGGACCAGTGGAGGAGCCAGGCGCGCCTCAGCTTCCAACCTGTCGGCTAACAGCACCAGCAGTTGACTATCCGTCACCTGCTCATCCCCTCTTCCTCTCGGAGAATCAAACGGCAAACCGACTTGGAACTTTCTTGACGAGCTGGAACATTCTTACAACAGACAAATGGATCCTTCAAACTATTTCAGGGTACAAGATACCCTTTGTCAGAACCCCACGTCAGTGGAGAGCTCGCCCAATTGTATGCACTGAGCAGATTTCTTCCCAAAGAGAAGTTCAAGATGGAGGGGCTCCGCACGGCTCGCTCGCCCCTCCGCAAGAGCGATTACCTGATGAAATTCAACCTCAAGGATGCCTACTTCGCATTCCCACTCCACCAGGTATCGAAGAAATACTTACGTTTCCAGTTCGAAGGAAAAACTTTCGAATTCTGTTGCCTCCCATTCGGCCTCTCACTGGCTTCCAAAGTCTTCGCAAGACTCCTCCGTCCCATTATAGCGAAACTGCACACAGAGGGGATACGTTCAGTAATTTATTTCGACGATCTTCTCCTGATTCATCATCAGAAGGATACCCTATTAGAAATTTTCCATTACGTACGGAGGCTTTTGTCCAGCCTGGGTTTGATAATGAGACTCGAGAAATGCTCCCCAGCCCCCATGAATCGCCTAGTTTTCCTGGGTATTGTATGAGATACGACTCAAATGTCCATTGCACTGCCCAAGGAACAAATCCATCGGATTCAGGAGGCGTGCTAGGAAATACTAGAGTCTCAGGCAACTTCGCTTGGGGAGCTGTCAAGCTTATTAGGCGACATGAGCCACGCACCCCGGTCAGGTCTATGGGTGGCACCGCTTCATTACAGAGCCATACAACGGCAGCAGGCTCTATTTCTCCCCCGTCTAGGGTGGAGACTGATGTGTCAGATACCTTTGCCTCATCCTTCCCTGGAGGGCCTAACATGGTGGACGTCCCCAGCGCCACCCTCTTGCAACAGCCAGGACATCATCTCTCCTCCCTTCGACCTCACCATCAGGACCGATCCGTCTCTACAGGGGTTAGGTGCAACCTGCCAGGGCAGAACAACCGGGGGCCGCTGGAGTGTGGAAGAGGCGGATCAGCACATAAATTGCCTGGAACTCAAGGGAGAGATTCTTGCCTTGAAGTCATTCCTAGGGTAAGGAACTCAGTCACTACCCCAGGGTCTGGACCAACTTTTCCCTCATCATAATCTTCTGGAGATGGACAACACCACGGCAGTTGCGTATGTGAACAGAAGAGGCCACTCGGTCACCGACCCTGTCTCTACTGGCCTTGGATCTATGGTCCTTCCAGCTGTCAAGAGGTTCCTGGGTAACAGCCCGTCACTTACCAGGAGTGTTGATTATGGAACCGGACACAGGCTCCAGGAAATTCAATGCCCACAAGGAGTGGATGCTTCGAAAGGATATCTTCAGTGACATAACTCAACACTTTTATGTTCCAGAGATAGATCTCTGCCCTAATGGTTGCCCCGAACTGGCCGGGGCAGCCATGGTATGCTCAGATCCAGCTGATGCTGACCGAGGTACCATACACACTTTCCAAGGAGAGGTCACTGCTGTTGCTACCTTTCGATCCGGAGGCATTTCATCTCCTGTGGCAGTCACTCAACATGACTGTCTGGCCGATTTCAGGACAGCCTATCACGCAGCGGGTTTCCCTGAAGAGGTGACTAATATCCTTCTGGCATCGTGGTCCCAGTCCACCAAAAAGCGTTACCGGGGTCCTTGGCGAGCATGGTCCAATGGTGTTCTTCCAGAGACTTGTGTCCCTTCTCAGCTCAAGTTACAAATGTCTTGACTTTCTTGACAGAACTCTCAACTAGTCGGTATTTACAATATAGGACGCTGGCAGTGTATGTCTGCAATTTCACAAGGGCATCTGACAGCTTGCCAGACTAGACTTGGAGATCTTCCAGTGGTATCTCGTTTTATGAAGGGTATTTTTTAAATAATATAATAAGTTATATTATACTGATATTTTTTGCATGAAGCCACCCACTCCTCGGCTGAGGTCAACCTGGGATGTGAAATACTTGCTTGAGTTTCTCGCAGACTTGGATCCTCTAAGTGGTCTTGCCCTGAAGCATATATCCCTCAAGTTAGCTGCCCTACTGGCATTGAATTCTTCAGCTCGGGCACACGAGTTGGTCAAGCTGGATCTGAACTATGTATCCATAAAGAATGACTCCTGGGAGTTCACCTTAGCCGAACACACGAAGGTTTCGAGGCCTGGTCACTCTCCAAGACAAATATATATTTGTCTGCCTACCCAAACAACCCAAAGATTTGTGTGGTTCAGATTTTACAGGAATATCGTTCCAGAACTGAGACAAGGAGGACTTCTTCCCGCCTTCTTATCTCTTCTGTTAAGCCTTTTAAACCAATCACAAGTCAAACTATGTCAAGGTGGCTAGGGAAAGCCATGCAGCTAGGAGGGATTGTTTCCCACTTCACGAGTCATTCCACTTTGAGTGCTTCTACTTCTTGCGCAGCCCATGTGGGGGTCCCATTGGAGTCTATTATATTGGTAGCAGACTGGTCGTCTTCGGAGAAATTTAAGCAATTTTACCAGCGATCACCCGACAAAAGGGAATTTGCGAGAGCAGTACTTTCTGTTTTGCCTGATTAACTGTCTGAGGAACTTTCAGGCAGTTCATTGTTGTTGTTTTATCTTAGGGACACAGTATTCAGTAGTTTTCCTGGCCTAGTTGGTGTGGGACCTTAGGTTTTCCAGACTATGCTTTCCCTATTGACCTTCAGTGTCATGACTGAGTTTGTTTAAAAACTGAGCAGATGTCTACAGCTCCCCTTCTTGTGGGGGAGTTTCTCTGGAGCCTAGATTTCTGTAAGATTTACAGTACTGCTTATGTCATAGTTAGCTGAACAGTTATTAAAGCTGGTTCTTGTTCGGGTTTACGGGATACTCATGCCAGTAACTGCACCAGTATTGTGAGTATCAGTCGGAGAGGGAGTAAAGAAGAAATTATATTTCCCCGGAGGGAAGGTACTTACCTGACGTGGAGATGTAGTTCTTCGAACTTCCTCGCAGACTGGTACGAGCAATACTGTTCTCCAACCTGAGTCGGATTAATCTCCTCCCTTCCCTGTTACTGTCATTCGTGACCTTCGCGCTACTCTCTCAGAGGGAGCAAGGAACGCCTTGAACTTTTTTTAATGTGGTACTCAGACCGCGCTCGGCCGCGCTCTGTACCAGTATTGCTCGTATCAGTCTGCGAGGAAGTTCGAAGAACTACATCTCCCCGTCAGGTAAGTACCTTCCCTCCGGGAAAATATAATTTCTAAGCTCTCTCTACGCAATGTTAACGGAAAATCCGGAATCGTTCTAAGGTTTTCAGAAAGCCGTATGATATTCAAAATTTCGAAGTGCTCACTGCACATAAGTGGTGCATGCTGCACAGTCATCACAAATACATATGTCTTTTGTTAAAAAGAAAATGCCGGCGAAGAGCAGAGAAGACAATTTCTGGACGAAATAGACCTGATGAAGCAAGTTGGTAAACATCGGAATGTTTTGAGTTTCCTCGGCTGTTGGACCACGACCGAACCTTTCCTCCTGGTTATTGAGTACGTGGCTCATGGTGATTTGCTTCATTGGCTTCGAAGCAAGCGATCTCAGGTAATTTTCGTAAAACAATAGTCGGCTGATCGGGCGACATATATTGGATCCCCCACCTGTTTAGGTCATAAGTCACCTTGTCTAGAGTCGAACCTATCACGGTTCATGTAAGAATGCTCTTACGATTTGAAATGTTTGTGGAATGCTAACGTCTACAAACTGAACGACATTGAAGTAATCCCAATACTCTGGTGGAATGCAAATATTCCATGTGCAAAACTAATGATACAGTTAAGAAAACGAAAAGTGTCTTTAGACTCTAAATTGAATTATTTTCTTACTGGAGGGTTTAGTTTTACCAATTGACCTGATCATCCCAACTAACCACCATAAAGTTTCTGAAGCTGTCGTTTCGTGTGTGAGTACCTCGTCAGAACAAAAAGATGAATTTTGGGATGTGTAAGTTTATATGCGGAAAAAAAGGAGATATTGGTGGGAACATGGTAACGAGATAAACAAAAAAAATCAATGGAATGTAAAGAGTTCTTAATACAACATGGGGAGTAAAAATACCGCTTTGAAAAGCACGACAATCAAAGAAAGCTTAGCGGATATCTAATGTGATGGATTAAGGTGGTTGTATATTGTCACTGTTGCTTTTCATTGAAACCATTTACGTTAACCCTTAAGGGCTCTGTATATCTTTTCGAAATAGATTTCCTTTAATGGACTTATAATGACTTTTATTATGCCTTGTACACTTTGATCTTTTTTTTGGATGATATTTTCAAATAAAATTTATCTATTTTCTACTAAAACAACTTGTATTTATCATTTAATGTCAACAAATGTTCTTTGCTCAGATTAAAAGCCCGGCTGATAGCAATGCAAAAGAGAACGATCTGTACGCAGAATCTAGGAATGCTCTCTTCGGCTCATCCATTGATCAGGTAAAAAGTGCTTGCCAAACACATTGCAACATTTTCTCATAGTAACAGAAAATGTATTTCTCTTTTTATTTGGTCATGTGGTGAGGTTTGTAGCAGCATCTCCCCTCGTTAATATTTCTACGAAGTATTGTTTCATAATTATATACATTGGTTTATGTAAGGCATACTGGGGTACAGGTTACATGAAGCTTACTATCATTTGCTTTGAGAAATGCAGACTAAAGGTGAAAGTGATGGAAAGGGAGAGATACCAGAGGACGTATCCGAACCTCCCCATCCAAGGGATGTCCTAGGTCAACCTGCAACAGATGAAAGTAAAATACCACTGGTGGTTTTTTCAACTGCGGAAGCCGAGGGAGCACTTGGAACGTCCGGCAAGACAGATGAAGAGTGCAGCGTTGATTGTGAGTCATTCGTTCCAGCTGATTTATTGTCCTTTGCCTGGCAGATAGCAGGAGGCATGGTAAGAGGAAGCTGTTTGCAACAAAAGTTTGGAAACACCATTGCGCTGCAGCGCATCTTACTCCCTGTAGCATGCAATGTAGCACTTTCTAAAGTTCTTTGAAGAATAATATTTAAGGAACTTTAAAAAATTAAGTGACTATGAATGTTGTTACTACCCAGTCCGTTGCTGGTTACTTCTCCACATTATTTCAGGTTTACCTAGGTGGAATGGGGCACTTTGAAAATAAAGCATCTTGATTAATAACACAGTGACTTTGCCAAGTTGCAAACCAGGTCCAGCAGGCCAAGCATTGGGTCGGCGCGTCTGCCGCAATTTAATAAAGAGGCTCAATCAAAATTGTGACTAAATACTGTCGGAACTATGCGATCAATTTTATTGTCCAAATGTGCTTCGTAGAGTATAAATAACGCCCAAAACGAGTACAAATATATCGCGGTATTTGTACTCCAAAGAACATCTGGAGAAATCCACAATGAAATAACAATTTGGCGTATTGGATAATAAATCTCTTCTTAGACGTTTTGTTGTGTAGCATCGCTGAGTATTTTGACTCGTTAATTGTATTTTGACTCGCCCTAACGGCTCGTCAATATACGGCACAACTCTAAAAAATACTCCGCGACACTACACAACAGAACGTTTGATAAGAGATATTTATTATCCAGCTGTGCTTGGTATAGTGCAAATAACGCACTAACGCGTTTGTATTTTGACCAGCCCAATCAACTTAACGGCCTGCTCCCAGTTGGCTTGTTAGCTCAATTGGTAGAGCGCTGCACTAGTATCGCAGAGGTCAGTGGTTCGAATCCCGTACAGGCCTGATTTTTTTCAGGTCTGATTTTCGCTATTGCTTAAATAGCGCTATCTACTTCGAGGATCGTGCATCATATGTAAAAAAAGATAATGTAGTTTTACTCGTTGTTTTTATTTTGATTCGCTCTACGGGCTTGTCAAAATACGACACGACTCTTAAAAATACTCAGCGATACTGCATTCCAAAACGTCCGAATAATATATATGTAGCGCCCACAAAGTGATCTGTTCCTGCATGTTGGCGTCTTATGTATTGCCCGTTAATTTTACAAATCATGGTCGCTGGACGAGTAAATACTCATCAAATCCCGGGTGTTTAAATTGTCACCATAGCCCTGTTGTATATCGGTTGGATAGCTAAATCCAATGGATGGAGCTATGCAATGTATTATTCACTATCCTACGAATAATTAATAGCAAAAAGTTTTTGTGCCGTCTAACAGATAGAGATTTGTCCAGTAGATAGCTTTAGCTAACTTTCGAACAACCGGGGCCTGATAGCCAACTGTGATTGTTTCTTTTATTGAATCAAATATGTTTTAATTCTTCAGACTTATCTTTCTGGGAAAGGCCTCGTTCATAGAGATCTAGCGGCACGAAACATCCTTGTCGGTCATGGTAAAAGACTCAAGATTGCTGATTTCGGTTTGATGCGTGAAGTGTATCATGAAATGTATGAGGTACAGAAGCAGAAGAAACTGCCAGTTAAGTGGATGGCACCTGAGTCCCTTTATGAACAGATATTTACTTCTAAAAGCGATGTGTTAGTAACTTTTCCTTGTTTCATTACAAATTCAGTATCCAGTCATAAATTCTATTGACGGTGCATCATTTATTTATTGGCATATTAACGCATCTTTTTCTCTCATCTCTTTCACGCAATATTTCTCCATTTCATCTGAAAGGAACAACAATTCCGATATTCCTTTGTTATTTCTCTGCATCGAAGACCAATTATTGCCGACGGTTACCAAGGAGAGCCAAGTGTATTAGAAGGCTTCAGTTTATAGCTAATGCATCTCGATCCGGAATCGCGCGCGTAAACCTTTACCACAGCACATCTATACACAGGTCCACATACATTATTGTTATTATTCAATAACTTTTAATTCTTTTCAGGTGGTCGTATGGAGTGGTTCTGTGGGAAATTGCAACTGTTGGTAATAAGATCAAAATAGCTTATACTGCATGCTTCATTTTTCGTTCACTTCTTCATTCCTTTTTAACTCTGTCACCGAGCTGCATACGATCATATAACTGAATCAATAAATACCAAGGACCCCTCATGAAGTCCTCCGCTCAGTCAGGTCCTAAACCTTTAATTATGCTTCTTCATTGTATTTATTTATTTACCTGTTTAGGAGGCTCACCTTATCCACTTCTGACTAATGCAGAACTCATGAGATTTATCAAGACCGGACACCGGATGGAGAAACCTGAATTGTGCTCAGATCTAGTGTACGTAACTTGCCTCTAACTTAGTTTCGAATGTCTCTAAGATTAGTCACAATGAAAAGAGAAGTATATCTCTTAGAATGATTTCATTTTTCTTCAATTTCCAAAATATTGTTAATCAGAAAAAGACTCCCCTTACTAACCTCGTATGTTCCCTACCTCACCGACGAGTGGTCTCCATTTCAGTAGAGGAATGATAGCTTGTTCGATCGAGAAAACTGATTTTTTTTTGTTGAACCCCTAGCTTTTATAGAGTTCTTCGATCCACTTCTTACGCTTTCTCTCTTTATAATTTTTGTGATAAGCTCAAGTGTATAACTTGTCTATTTAGCGAGAATTATTCGCGCTCGTTTCTTTGTTTATTTATTGTCTTTTAAAGAATTGCAGCTTTTAAGTATTAACTGTTGATTTGTAGAGTTGACTAAGGAGAAAGAGTAGTAAGCGGCGAACAGAGAGCACTAGGATTCTAGAACACAACTGCCATGTTTATTTCCACCTCGTGGTCTCACGTTACCTATGATAATTTATACTAATTATGACAACAAGATGAGATAGGCGATCAACGTTAACCATCCCTTTGTTCATAGGAGAGAAGAAAGCACTTGGTAAACAAACTCGATTTATTTATTTTCGGAATTTCTTTAGCTGAGGACTCTAAGGTTTCTTTAGCGCAAAAAGAGTTTTATCGAGTCAAACATTATTTGAATTAGATGCATGAAACTGCATGGAAATTTCAAGTCGTCACTACTATATTATTTTCGCTTTTACAAAGGGCTATTGCTGGAAAGGTCACCATAGAAACTCTCCATGATGGTCATTCTACATCACAAACTCAGTTAATATAACCTAATTACTTTTACTGAATGGATATCGTTTGTCGTTGACCCTTATAAGAAGTAATCCTCATTGATGTCCCCATTCATTCTAGTTATTCTTTGATGCTGGACTGTTGGAAACAAGATCTAAATGAGCGGCCGAGTTTTCATGAGCTGGTTGGAAGACTGGAAGAGCTGATGAATCAGGAAGTTGAATACTTTGACTTTGACAAAGTGGACGAGTCGAAGGAATATTATCTGGTGCAAGAGGTCAAGACAAATGACGACGATTTGGATGGGGTTCATGATTTATAAAATTAACTGACAATGAAAATATTAGAACAACAGAAGCAGTGCTTTAAAAGTAAATCTTAGCCTTACAAGCCCATTTTTAAATCAAGCTTAATGAATTAACATTGTAAGCTTCAAGCAATCTCAAGCGCTCTCTTCCCTTGAATGGTTTTAAAAGCAAGAACGAGAGTCAAATGTTTTTTTCTTGGTCTGAGAAGTTAGGAAGTAATGTTCGAATGGATAAAAACTGTATGCTTGGACTGTGTCAGTGTTTTTGAAAAGCTTTGAGAGTACATCTAAGTTCTGATAAGTGCCTAAACCTTGGTCAGCCTGATAATAATAGTAATAATAATAATAATAATAATAATAATAATAATAAAAATAATACTAAGTTTTTTGGGTGTAGAATGTAGACTGAACTAGCATCCGTCATACTGACCATGAATGAAAAGCTATGTTACATATCTCAGAAGCACTCAGACATTACACTGAATGCCTGGACTTCAGCCTGGGTGAACCAGAAAGGATAGACAACACTTCCCTATGTTAACCATGAATGAAAAGCTAAGTAATATGTAAAATATCTCAGAAGCACTCAGGCATTACACTGAATGCCAGGACTTCAGTCTGGCTGACCCAGAAAGGACAGACAACACTTCCCTATGTTAACTATGAATGAAAAACTAAGTATGTCATATATCCCAGAGGTGCTCAGGCATTGCTCTGAATGCCAGGACTTGAGCCTGAGTGAACCAGAAAGGATAGACAACACTTCCCTATATGGCACATGAATGAAAAGCTAAGTATGTTATATATCTTAGAAGGGCTCACGTATCACACTGAATACCAGGACTTTAGCCTGGGTGAACCAGAAAGGATAGACAACACTTACCTATATGGACTATGAGTGAAAAGCTAAGTATGTTACATATCTCAGAAGTGCTCAGGCATTACACTGAATGCCAGGACTTCAGCCTGGGTGAGCCAGAAAGGATAGACAATGTAAAGATCCTGAAAGCTTAGGATTGAACAAGATTGAATATAACGATCTTTTAATGTCAGCCAACGTGTAGAACGTACAAACTACGTATTCTGAGCCCGCCGACTTGTCAGCGGTTGCCAATAATACCATACATTGTTACATGCCCTTTTTTTTTTAAAAAAGCTTTATTGTCCTATAGCCTGTAAAACAGCAGAAACGAATGACCATAAACAACCGAAAAAAATGACCGTAAATGTTCCATGTTCTTATGCTAAACCACATAGTCTTTAAGGTAAGAGGGTCTCTTGCTTGCCCTTCCTGACCGTGTTAGATACGGGGTGTCCTGACCTTTTGGAGAAACAACTCCTTTTGTAAGTTGTCTATGTTCCTGTTCACCTTCTGCATCTGGAGAGCCTTGTTAATCCCCTTCGTCTTGAGGTGTGCTAAGCGGGGTTAGCTTAAGTGTCTGCGATTTCGGCTCAGTACCCGCCGAGTATCAGTTTCTATTTCGTAGGATCTGGGTCTGTTGTCGCTCCGGCCAACTACTGTTGCCTTGCACCACAGGTACCTTTTGCTGTCAGGTTCTATCATCACTGCCTGTCCGGTGGTTAGTGGTGGAAGGTCTTTGGCCTTAGCATTGTAGTACTTTATTTGCTTATCTTTGATCATACTTCTTTCTCGGGGTACAGAATGGTTTAGTTTTGGCTACAAGAGCTTCTGAGACGTAGGCAAGAGTGTCTTTTCCCGACGGTTTAGTATCCTCTCAGCAGGGCTTGTAGTCATCCCCTGTGTAGGTGTATTTCTCAAGTCGAGCAGGGAAAGATAAGCATCCTCATGTGCGAACAGTACACGTTTTACTAGACGTTTAGCTGTCTTCACTGCACTTTCTGACATTCCATTACTTTGCGGATGTTTAGGAGAGGATGTGATGTGTTTGAAGCCCCATCTCTTACTGAGGTTTTTGAACTCCTCTGATGAAAACTGGAAAACTCTGTCATGGGCCTCAAGCCAGCACCACTCCGTTTCCTTCAATGTTAATTGGCGTAAGGGCTCACACACTTCACTCTGTTTGGGAAAGAACTTACTTAGATAGTTAACAACGCCTAGGAATTGCTGCACACTTTTGATATCTGTAGGTCTGGGCATCTCAGTAATGGCACGAATTTTCTCAGGGTCTGCCTGTACTCCATTGGCAGTTAGTAGATGGCCTAGGAAGCGCACTTCAGATTTCTTAAGCTGGATCTTATCTTTATTAAGTGTGATGTTTTGCTCTGTACATCTTTCCATTAGAGCTCGCATGTTTTTGTCATGGTCGACCACGGCTTCATGCTCTGTATCACCCTCTCCATAAATTAGGATATCATCATGCACTGATATCACACCAGGTAGACCTTCAACCGCTTCATGCTGTCGCCTTTGAAATTCTTCCGGTGCAGATGATATACCGAATGGCATCCATAGCCATCGATATCTGCCTGAAGGGGTGTTGAAGGTGGTCAGGTCGCCACTTTCATCGTCCAGACGAGCCTGCCAGAAACCACACTTCAAGTCAACTGTACTAAAAACTTTGGCCTTGTTTAGCCTAGGAAGTATATCATCCATAGTTGGTATCGGGTAGTGGCTTCGTTGCAGAGCACTGTTTAGATCCTTTGGATCTATGCAGATTCGGATATCTCCATTTGGCTTTGGTGCAGTCACCATGCTTGAAGCCCACTGGGTAGGTTTAGATATGGGCTCGATAATCTCTAACTCAGTCAGTCGTTGGAGTTCTGCCTCTACCTTTCCTTTCATAGACAGGGGTACCTTCCGTGGAGGGTGTACTACAGGCCTCACAGATGAGTCAACAGTTAGGTGATAGTTGCCTGGCAAACATCCAATGCCTTCAAATACTTGCGGATACTGTTTCAAAAGCGATTCTTTGGTTACTACTGTCTGATCTACATTTACACTTTTAATGTTCTCTCCTAGCACTTTGATCAGCTCCATTTACTGAATAGCTTTGTTGCCAAGAATTGGAGGAGGGGAGCCTGGGAGAACTTCAAAATTAACCCGATATCTGCGACCATTCTTTGGGTTTGTCATCTTTACTTTGCAATGACCTACGGGTTTCACGGTTGTACCATTATACATAGAGAGTATTTTGCTTGTTTGTGTGATCTCTGCATCACAATGGCTACGCTGAAGGACCTCAGAGGTAATGACGCTGCAGGTTGCACCCGAGTCCAGCTGGAACTTAACGTCTGTGTTGTTGATAGACATAGTTGCAAATAATTTTCTGCCGTAACTGTCCTTAACTGAGTATACAGTGTTTGAGTGAGTACTGAGCGTACTTATTTCCTCGTTGTGTTGACCTTCAGCAACATAATCATTATCATCATGAAAGATCTTACCTGCCCTTGTCCAGGAGGCTTGTTACTTGTGGCCTTTCCACAACATACAGCAAAGTGATTTGCTTCTTTGCAACGATTACAAGTTTTGCCATAAGCAGGACATTTAGCTTTCACAAGCTCATGCAGTCTCCCACAGTATAAGCCTGCTTTGGTAGGCTTTGACTCAGTGTGCTTGCCTGACTTGTGGCTTTGAGATGTCTAAAGCTTTCTTGGTCGAGTTGATTCTGCTTACACTCTCAGTGTTATCAAAGGACTCGTTCCGTTCTTTTGACAGTTCTGAAGCCCTACATATGTCGATGCATTGCTTTAGGTTGAGATTAGGCTCTCTGAGTAATCTCTCTCTTAGAGTGGAGCTGGATAATCCACAAACAATTCGATTTCTGAGTAAGGAATCTGCGAGTGTTCCAAAGTCACAGGTTTTTTCGAGAAGTCTCAATTCTGGAAGGTACTTATCAAAGGTTTCTCCTGATTCCTCGTTCCTTGTAAAGAACTTATGCCTCTCCACGGTCTCACTCTTTTTTGGATCACAGTATTCTCCAAATTTCTGAATTAATTCATCAAGTGTTCTGTCTTTCTCGGTTTCGAACTGCAAAGTCTCGTAGATTTCTCGGCCCTTTGAACCGATCGATAAGGTACAGAAAAAGCTTTACCTTTCTCTCTGTTTCTTCTGTTTTGGTTGCTAAGTCGAGGTAGAGTTTATTTTCCTCCTTCCATTTTTTCCACGCGTAAGCCAAATCGTGACTTTCAAAATCAAGATTTTCTGGCGGCTTTAGCTGATCCATCTGATCCTTTTCCACCAAATACAATATTCACTGGTTGCAGATTAATTCGGATCCCACTCCTGACACCATGTAAAGATCCTGAAAGCTCAGGATTGAACAAGATTGAATATAACGATCTTTTAATGTCAGCCAACGTGTAGAACGTACAAACTACGTATTCCGAGCCCGCCGACTTGTCAGCGGTTGCCAATAATACCATACATTGTTACAGACAACACTTCCCTGGATTGACCATGAATGAAAAGGTAAGTATATTATATATCCCAGAAGCACTCGGGCATTACACTGAATGCCAGGACTTCAGCCTGGATGAACCAGAAAGGAAAGACAACATTCCCCTCTATTAACCGTGAATGAAAAACTGAGTTTGCTATATATCTCAGAGGCCCTCAGGCATTACGCTGAATGCTATATTAATCTAAGAAATATGACAAATAAATATATATCTCAGAAGTGATCAGGCAACACTAAACAAGAGATTATTATACAGGATTAAACTTCAAGAAAATAGATTTCTTTAAAATAAAACAATGTTGACTCTGCCATACTACAATGGGTGCACACAATTTAAAAATTCAAATGTTATACATTGCATGCAGAACACATAAATTTACATCACATGGTTCCTCTTCAAGGAGAGAGAGCAAGTCATCTCTTAGCCTCTCCCATCTGAAACAGACAGAAAAAAAAAACAGTGAATTTAGTTTCCACCTTTATAATCCAAATTTATCACATTTCTGCTGGTAATTGTCTGTCAAACTAAATATTCCATGTGAGATTTAAAGACATGGGTTCCAAATAGAAAGTGAAGTACCATACTGCAAGCTGGACTTTTTTATGCATGTCAATACAGAAATGCAGAGTTGTACCTACCCCCCAATATTTGCTTTGCTCTTTATGAAACACTCAGCACAGGCTTTCCCACGAGGAACATCAGGATAGGCACATTCCTATAAATAAAGTGCATGTATAACTTAATAATGAATTAACTGGGCTAAAGTCATATAATGTTCACTACTATAGACCACTTTCATATATGGCTGCCGGATTAATATTCTTTTGTTTAAATTTAAATTAGCCCTTCTGGCCTCGCTTGAGATAATGTATTCTCTTGAATTTTGTACTGGAGAACGAGGCCAGAAGGGCTAATTTAAATTTAAGTCATTTTCTAGAAGTTTTCTATTTTGAAATATAACTGAATGTTCAGTTCGGCGTTGAAAGCGTATTGTTGGTCGAGTCTTGCTAGTCTCCGTTTTGATTTTAAGCGAACTTATTTTATCGATCAACTACAGATATTTCATCACCTCTCCTTCTTTGAATTTCTGCCGGAAGATGGCAGAAACAACTCCAAATAGAGAGGCGGTGGCCACTTTGTTGTTCTGAAAATATCGGCCATCCAAGCTTCCGCCATTTTTCAAATCCGAAAGCTGGACCATATATACAAAACTCGCTTGGAAAATGTGCCACTAACAGGCTACTTCAGAAAGACTTGCTGACCTTTATGCCCCATTTCTTGAAATTTAAGATAAACCTTTCCCTTGGCTTATCTGTAGAATGAGAATGCAGCAATTCAACTCTTCGAAGTTCCAAGGGATCCATAACTGCACTCGACCGCGGGAAACTAAACTTTCCCGCTTTTGTCTATGCATATTAACATGAAATCCAATCTCGAAGTGTCAATAGGCCGATCCAGCCCCTAAAAAAAAACAGGCTTATTTGCACCCAGCAGGAATAGAGATCTATTGTACAAATTCAATTAGCCTGCGGAGCAGGCGTTCTTGTGGAGTTCGGGCGAAAATTAGGACTTTGGGCTTTCTGTTTTATTTTCCAGACCGCGCGTAAAATGGAGCGAGGCGAACAATTAGAAGGTGAGGGGAGGGGGAGAGGAGAGAAGGGAACGCCTGCCAGCAGCACTTGAAAATTTGAATAACCCGTTCGCTCACGAACGGGCAATTCTGATTGGTCCAGTATTTTTATTGACAGCAGAATGTGACGTCAGTTTGTTATGTATCACATCCAATATGGCGTTTAGCGAAGAAGAGATAGATCTTACGTTGAACGATTCTTTAGCTACTTTTGACGTCTTAGAGAACATTGTTTTAAAACAAGAACAGCAAGATGCCATACGACAACTTTCCAGAAATAAAGATGTGTTGGCGGTCTTACTGACAGGCTTCGGTAAAAGCATTATTTTTAGATTTGGTGTGCGAGTCAAGCAGCTTCTCACGAAGAAACACTCAGTTGCATGGTTGTCGTTTGCCCTCTAAAAAGCATCGTTGACGACCAGGTTGTCAAGGCCCAAGAAATTGGCTTAAAAGCAACAAGTCTTTCGGTATGTTTCTCTTCGATGAAGCTGGATCGATATTCTCGCTCATATTTAAGCATTTTCTTGATTTCGGTGTAGGTGGTTTGCACATACGAGCGGCTTTATTCCTCCCCCATGCCGGGCTAGATCTGTTTGGCGTATCTAATTGCCGCTTATTTGCACTTTTGGGCTTTTCTGGATTTTTGAATTGGTCATTTGCGTTCTTGAGGATGAATGCGTGTAGCTGTCCCAAGTTTCTGACTTTCCTAGCACGCGGATTGCAACAGCGATCGGATAACTGTTCGTTGTTTTGAATGAGTTCGATGCCACTTCCAGCACACACGTCTGATAAAATTACCCCAAAAGCATCACTTCTCTTCGATGCTCTGAATAAATTTTCTGATGACAGGTATGAGCCGTATTTAACTTTAAAACTACAGCCGCAAAATCGACAATTCTCGTTAGGCGACATGTGAACACAAATTTTGACACATGTGATTTCCCTTCGAATAACAACAAATTTTGACAAACAACGGTAGTGAAAATCCACTTCCGTCGCGCCACCTGATTGGCCAATTGTTTGCGCATTATCGTTACTCGTGCATATCTAATTAGGAGGCGTTTTTCAAATTTTCAAGTGCTGCTGGCAGGCGTTCCCTTCTCTCCTCTCCCCCTCCCCCCACCTTCTAATTGTTCGCCTGACTCCATTTTACGCGCAGTCTGGAAAATAAAACAGAAAGCCCGAAGTCCTAATTTTCGCCCAAATTCCACAAGAACGCCTGCTCTGCAGGCTAAAATTCAAGCAATTACTCAGATTACTGTGAGCAATTATCGCAAAAGGCTGTGAAGGCGATGATGGAAACTTAGCCGGTTTATGACGACACTCCATAGCAACCACCCTTTTCGAATATTTGAACTTCCGTTTACCTGAGGCTGAAAGTTTGGATGACCTGTAGCAAGAAGCAAAAAATGGTGTAAGCTTACGCTGATTGTTATTCCAAACTTTCACAATGGCTGTCGTGAAAAGTTTGCACGTGCTCAGTTGCTGGCACTGATTTGTGGAATGTCAAAGGAAGTATTAACCGGCGTCGTGTAATCGAGCCTTCACAAACAATGATGTATTTAATCAAATGGTCGCTAGTAAAACCGCATGCATAGATTAACACTATGATTGTCGAGCAAGCCCATGTAACAGGAAATTAGTGGCCACGAATCATTGAAGAATGTGTAAAACAAAACTGGAACTTTATCAAGTTAGCTTAAATTATCTTATCACTCCGGACTTACGTATCTGGGTGTGTATATCCGTAGCTAATAAAACAAAGCAATTTGTAACTCAAAAAATGATGGGATTGAGATAGGTCGTAGAGCAGAACGTGCTTGTTTGTTTGTTTGTTTGTTTGTTTATTTATTATTATTTTATAGAGCATTACAAGCAAATTTACACAACCCGCATATAGCATTAGCTAGTCTTGGCGGGTATTAGTAATAAATAATTAAATACTATACATTGCAAACTAAAGAAGTTTCACTACCACAATAAACTAAAGAGATTTCATTACTACAATATTATAGGGGTTATAAGCCATGCATTAGTTTACTACATTATAAGCTAAGAGATACGTACAGTTGTCATACAGATTAAATACAATAAAATTACTAGTGAGTTAAGACAAGACAAATACAGGCAGAGCAGACTGGAAAGTAGAGAGGAGAGAATTGTGATATACGGATGCGAGCGAAGTACTACAGTTATAATTTTCGATAATCATTAGTATTGAATTTCAATATTAGTGAATGGGCGTCAACATAATAGTCTCAATCCCAAGTATAGCCTGTCAAAAGCAACTTATGAATTTTCCTTTTAAATGCTCTTTTCGTGAGCTTACGCAAGTCAGGGTTTAGACAGTTCCATAAACTCGTACCAAACGCAGAGAAAGACTTAAATTTCATTTGCAATCTAGATTTCTGTACATAGAAATTCTCTCTAAAAGAAAAACGCGTTTTATATGTATGGACGTCAGATGAATTAATAAAAAGTTCGCGAATATTCCTAGGTGTAGAGCTAGTGTAATGTTGGATTGTGAAGAATAAAGTCAAGTTAACCGAAAGTATGCAGTCCAAGTCTGTAGAACCAGCGTGTGCAGAGTTTCCTCATAGCTAACATAAGTGAGAAATTCTGCGAACTTGGCAGAAGATAAATGAAAAGCAAAGCTGTAGAGGAATGTTTGAGGAGATTTTGAGCAAGAGCAAGATATCTAGCAAGAATCAAACAATCAAACCCCTGCAAGACTAATGATAAACATGGCGGCTTCAAAACTAATAGATGACAGAAAATAGCCTTATATAAACTTTGTAATTTTATGCGTAACTAGATCTCATGAGGGGTGGGAACATTTCGCTGACCCCCAGTCCGTGGACTACCCTCGATGGACTACCCATATGGACTACCTAAATGGACTACCCATATGGACTACCCTAAATTACCTACCTTCACGCGAGTGAATCGAGCGAAAAGAGGGACTTCATTCTCTTTTGTACCAGACGCGTTCAATCGGCGACAACCTGTTAAAAATAAACTGATATATTTCCACGATATATTTCCACGGCTGTTATTAAAGAGAAAAAAAATGCTTGGAGAATCTACCAGGACTGCTTGATCGCTCTTGACAGACGCACGGTTGGTGTTGTTGTGTAGCTTTAGTTTAAGCTTCAATGTACTACTCTAATCGTCTGAAGATCGCAATATCCGTGAAAATAACTACACTGTAGAGCTGGGCCAAGAGATATTTCCTAGAATATAAATATTTCCTGCTGACATAGCAGGAAATAGTTACACTTACCGACAAAGAAAGGCAGGGGCCGCACTAATACATTTGGTGTTTACATTGGACATAAAATCTGTCATCGCGTGCTTGCGACAAGTGCCACCCTTTTGTCGCAACCAGACATAACTATGTTCGAAGGATCTAAAGATAAAAAAAGCCGATGTCCTACCTCTCGAGGATAGCCAAGCTTATAAGACAGTGACAGTGACAGCTTATAAGATACAATATTGTAAATTCGAATTACTCACCACCCTTCACGCGCGATGAATGAATAAAGAACAAAGGAAGAACAGCTGACCAGCGGTATTAAGAAAACAAAATGGCGACCATCTATTATCGATCTCTGTCTTTTTAAAGGTAGGTAATCTAGGGTAGTCCATATGGGTAGTCCATATGGGTAGTCCATATGGGTAGTCCATATGGGTAGTCCATATGAGTAGTCCATATGGGTAGTCCATATGGGTAGTCCATATGGGTAGTCCATATGGGTAGTCCATATGGGTAGTCCATATGGGTAGTCCATATGGGTAGTCCATATGGGTAGTCCATATGGGTAGTCCATATGGGTAGTCCATTTAGGTAGTCCATATGGGTAGTCCATATGGGTAGTCCATATGGGTAGTCCATATGGGTAGTCCATATGGGTAGTCCATATGGGTAGTCCATATGGGTAGTCCATTTAGGTAATCCATCGAGGGTAGTCCATGGACTGGGGGTCAGCGAAATGTACCCACCCTCTGGTGTTCAATAGCTAAAATATAGAACAATTGTTGAGCGAGTAAATGGTAGTTAAATCAGAGTTAATGCTTTAGTATTAATTCACAAGCGGGGAACCCTGCCTTTAGAGATTACAAGGAAACCTTAAAGTCTTTTATTTGATTCATATAATCTACGATGGGTAAGGTCATTCGAAAGCTATTACATTTTTCGTTATTAGACAATGCGTTAAAGAAGTTAGTACCATTCGGGTTGAAAATTTATTACATTTTGCGTTGAGTGATTTGTTACATTAGGCGTCGATATGAAGGCATTTAATTTTGCGTTAGCTTTACATTTTGCGGCGATTATTACATTTTGCAGCGTATCATTTAGACTTGCTGAATCAAAATTGTAAAATAACCCTCGAAGGCCATCTTAGGTTAAAAGTTTAGAATATGTCTTCAAGTCAGTTAAAAATGGCATTTTCGAAAAACAACCATCCGGAATAATTATGAATGTGAAAAACAGGGCATCAGAGTGTCGTCGGTTGGATTCGAAAATATCGATCTAAGGAAACCAATCAGATCTGCATGAAAAGCCAAATAAGAAACCTACTTAAAACAAGGTTTTGAGTAGATCTGATGAGACCTGACGTCGGGCACAAGAAAACATTGGACCTAATCACTTTATTATTGTCCAGCCTGCTTGTAACATCAGATAAACGTCACTCTGAATGCCAAGCTCTATTGACAGTCAGATATTATTTGCATAGATCATTCTCCTCCTTATTTTCAGTTTCATATTTCTTTTTCAGTTGATATCGCTGATATTTGAAAGACCGCTTGATAAGACAGACTCCATGGGTGATATGCTACCTTCTAGTGTTCGTAATAGACCCAACCGGCTCAATTAATAATATTGTGGTGTGCCATTCAAACTCTTGGGTAATTACGCCTTGGTGCCGCTGACCTCGCAGGTAAATCGTAATTTCATATTCGTGGAAGTGGTATATCATTATTTCAGCACTCAATCATCCTAAGAATTAGTGGACTTGGAAATCACTTCGAATAGTAGAGGTGAACACGTACTCACGGACGCAAGGAATTGCGTGAAATGGATATCTGCTGTCCAATAGATTATTCCTCGGTTAAACGTTAGACCGGAAAATGGTAATTAGGACGTAGGCCACATTTTCACCACATTTTATCGCGGTTATACAAAAGATTCAATTGAAGACATCTTTTAAGATGTATGCCTTTTAAATGAAAATGTACCACCTCTTAAAGACCCCCCAATTATGTTCATCTAGAATATTTAAACATAAAACTCTGATGAAAATATAGTCATCACTTTGGAAGAAGGTAAAGTATGCTTAATTAACTTTTTGCTTAAAGGGAAGGTACGGTCTAGAAAAAGTTTATCACAATTAGAAGACTTTTTCCTCAGGAGTTTGAAAATAACTGCCATTTTGTCCAGTTTTCTTTGTGTTGGCGACAACAACGCTTTGAAGTTGCCCATTTTTACAACTTCCGCGGTTAGAAAAACGCCATCTTGGATATTACGTCAGTTCCGACATATAAATAGTCAAAATTTGTTCGGCGCTTTGTCCTTGTTGACCTGTTTGACCTTTTGTGCATTTTTGCTATCTCTTCTACCAATATCGATTCTTGATTCTTAGGAGGTAACTTTCCTTTTTAAGCAACTTTAGGCTTTCGTGTTTCAGACGTTGGAAAAGAATTGTCTGCACTTCCTTTTAAATATTTCGGGACCATTGACTTTCAATTTACCACGAAAATGGCAGCTGCAAACAACCGAGCAACAACTTGGCTTTCCGTCATGTCGTCTACAAAATAATAATTAAAAGGATCGTTTAAATTACTTTATACTACGATAAAGAACCTTCAGATTATATTTTTCAAAAGCTATACCATTAAAAAAGGTTTAAGGTCAAAAGATCACGGTTATTTTTAATCTTCGACGATCACGCAATGTCAGCAATCAAAGCGTGGAGAGAATCGCAAATAATTCTTACCTTAGAAGTTTTATCTATCGTTCAAACTCACCAGGGTGTTTAGGAAATCTGTTAAACGTACACGTTTCCCTCTCTGACTGGAGATTACAGTCAGGAGTAAAGCACTCAATCATTTTACTAAGTGAGCATTGCGTTACACGACTCAAGACGCCATATTGATAAGTTTGTTTAGAACCTTCCAAAGCGCCTCCCTGGTAACTTGACGTCACGACTTCGGTACTCTATCGTTGAATTGAGGCGAACTGTCATGTGATTGAATGTCAAAATACAGACTAAAATTCAAAAGGAAAAGGTGTAAGCCTCCACAAGCTACCGGAAAGTGAAATATTAAAGAAAGGTCAGCCGGCAAAAATAACCCGCGACGATGGCTTGCCGAACCCTGCAAAACCTCAGAACTGCCAAAACGAAGACTTCCAACGAGATGTACAGGCATGTAAGTTTTCCTTGCTGACCTTCGCTTCGAACTGAAAGCTATGCTTACCTTTTCCATATTCAACACAAATTTCAGTTATTTATTTTATGAACTTTCTCAAACCATTTTATTGTAAGCGAATAAATTGGAGCTCGAAATGGTGGTACACCGTGTGTGGTAAATTCTCAGTCGCCACCCTTGACCAAAGCTGATTTTCAACATCATGTGCCTTTCCAAGCACTGTATGAGTCCACCGAGTAATTTTTCTTTACCCCACTAGTCACATTCTCCTGCGAAAAAAAACTAAGTGACATTTAATACATTGCGAGCAATTAATTAAGACAAGCACGTTTGCGACAACTACAAATTATCGTTCGTCAGGCAGGCGCCCATATCTCACTATATCACATCGATTGGACACGATAAAAATGATATGAAAATGTTTATGTCTTCCAACTAACTGTAAAGATCAATGATATCCAGGTTTTTTTTTTTTTTTTTTTTTTTTCAAAAACGTTCGGCGGCAAGGTAAAAGGAACGGGATGTTCTGATGGTAACGCAAGAGTTTGAAGATAATGCAAGCAACGAGAAGAAGTTCATAGGTATTCCCAAACAAACTTTCGGAGTAGAAAATAATTTTCATAAATATCAAAAATCGGTCGGGTGTTCGGTCACACTTAAAAGACGAGGTTACCCATGCTTGCATAGTCTCCTTCCCAGCCGTTGTCTGGGCTTGTCACACAACGCTCCCTCCCAGGTTGGTGGGGGAGGAAGCGTTCCGTGACGAGCCCAAACAACGGCTGCGATGGAGACTAATGCTTGCAGGAAGTTCTAGAGTTGTGGGGTTTGTTCAGTGCATTACGCACAATTATTACGCTAATTACCATTTGAAATCTGTCAAATTGGATGGAATATGGCTGCCAAACGGTAGCAATATTTAATCCTTAAATTATTGATTTTATGTAGGCCATATATTTGTGAATTTAAACTTTTTGGATTTGAATTTAAACCTTTTCATTTAAATTTAAACTTTTTGATTTTAATTTAAACCTTTTTATTTAAATTTAATCATTTTTTATTTAAATTTAAACTTTTTTTAATTTAAATTTGAACTTGCAAATTTTCATTTAATCTTCCTGGGGCGAGCGCGGCGAGGCCTCATTCTCATGTGAAGGACGGGAAGAGGACTAGGCTGTGCTCGTGGCATCATGGCGGCAAACAGCCAGTTGGATGTCGGTGAAGAAGTCGAAAGATTTTTAGCGTCTGTTTTCATGGAATCGAGGAAGTTAGATATTCAGAGAAAAGAAAAAGAATACGAAGAAGATTTTATGGCTGACTTGTTAGCACACCTTGACCTGCTGAGCAAAACTGTTGAGTTTTTGGCTGGAATTTTAGATTTGACTGATCTTGATATCCAGAAGATCTAAAAAACTTGGAAAAAATTGAAGACGTTTTCTCTGAAATCGAGAGAGAATTTATTACGCTTTATAACTTACATCAGGGGGTGTCGTTAAAACGCAATGTCAAGCTTCCGTCGTCTGTTTTAGAAAGTGAAGGTCCGGGTCGAACGAAATTCTATATTCCCAAAGAATTGCTCATAGAATTACCTGGTTTGAATTTCTCTTGGGCCACAATATCAAAAAAAAGTTTGGAGTGTCAAGATGGACCATTATGCGACGCGTAGCAGAATATGATTTAGGCCATTTGCAGAAGTTTTCTGATATTTCTGATGAAAGGATCGAAGATATCATCAAAAACTTTATTTCTCGTCATGGCTGTACTACAGGTGAGCCTTTTATGACAGGATATTTTCATTCTTTGGGTCTACATGTACATAGAGGTAGAATAAGGTCAGCTCTCAATAATGTTGATCCCCATAATACAATCTTGAGACGGGGAAGAGTTGTATCTAGAAGGAAGTACTTTGTTAAATGGCCAAATTCCTTGTGGCATATTGATGGCCATCACTTTCTTATTAGATGGAAATTTGTCATCCATGGCTGTTGTGATGGAAAATCAAGAAAAATAATGTTTCTACATTGCAGTACAAATAATACACTCAACAAAATTACTTCAAGGAAGACCAAGATCTGTAGAAATCACTTAAGCGGGTAATTTGTAAGTTTCTAAGTTTGCATCAGAAATTTGTCAAACACAATTGGAGACGAGTTTAATATGATTTCTAATTGAATTAAGTACAATAAAAGGTAAAAACATTGCAATGAAAAGAAAAGCTAAATTTGGGTTTAAGGTCATTGTATACTGCAGAGTACAATTTACGATAAATTTTTCTCCTTTCGGCCAATCAGAATCAGGTAATTTTGTTGAGAATATCATGGGTTGGAAATTATTTGCAACAATTGAAAATTTCCAAATTTCCAAAAAAAATTATTAAAATGCTTTTATTCAAACTGCAATATTAACTGTATACATGACCAAGCTAGGTCACTATCTTTATGACCATCTAACTGATCAAAATTGTATTGAACTAGAAATGAAAACTGGAACTTTTTCCTAAACAATGTCCTCTTGTGGTTATCATGTCCTTATGAGGAAATAAATGCTGATTCCTTAGAATTTTAAATGACCTTGAACCTAACGGCACTGAACTACTAAATCATAATGTGCAGGAGTCAATCCCCACATGTTCTTACTGCATAGGTATTTTGTGCGTATTCTCTATACCAAGATATCTGCTACACTTACACAAATAAATGTCAAACAGCCTTAACAATTTAAATACACCTTATCGCATAAATGTTGGCCTTGGAAAAAAATAACTCTAGTACTTTAGCATGTTAGGAATATATTAAAATACAAAAGAAAAATAGGAACGCTTTTCTTTGTATTATTACTAATGTGCTAAAGTTCTATTTCTTAGACGACGTTTCTGCCAATAGGTGTAAGAAATTACACCTTTTACAATTACCCTTGTAAAATACAAAGTTATTCCATGATCAGATTTTCATGGTTCAATTGCCCTATAACACTATGACATGAAATCAAAAAATCCTATTGCTCCCAAGCAATGGAACTGAAATAGACAAAATGGACTTTTGGTTGAATGTTAACACAAGCTCACAATGCACTCATGTGACTATGATTCTCAAAAAGCTTATTCTTTGGGGTTTGTATTTTGATTTTGTGAGCCAAAAAAATAGTACAAAAATATCTTCATTGTTCTTGGTGACGACACATTCTCCTATCATGTTAAACTAGTACTAGTAGGGACCTTAAGCAACCACGACGGCGGAAGGCAACGAGGACGTGGAAAAACAAGAGATCTAATTGACAGAACAATAGCTCAGCACGTTCGTTTTGAAACTTTGTACATTTCTTAGCCGTCCTATGCAAAACAACAACGTGAAATCGCCAAAATTTGCGTCGTCTGCGAACCGAAACCGCGACGGCAAATTATTTTCATTTTCATTTGGAACTCAACGCTACTTTTATACGTCATGCTGAAGTTGAGCTGTGGCGCCATATGAGACAGTAAGCTCCTGCAGCCATGTTTGAAATTCTGACTAAGAGTAGAAATTCATTTTTTAATCAGTCTTCCTTGGCGTTGCAGTCCTGATTCCTTAAGGCCCCTTGTAACTGATATGTACATCTGATTCAGACTCACTGTATGACACACCTCTAAAGTGTGTTTGACAGTTACAATTTGTTACATTATATCCAGACATTCATTTCTTTTGTTTTCAATAGTATCAATAACATTTAGTCCTGCTTTCATTATCGGAGAATACTGAATGGTAGTAGTAGTACTGAATAGTAGTAATAATCTTCTGAAAGATAGGTATAAAGACCATTATCGAGATATTTCTTCTTTATTTCGCAGTTCATAAGTCTGATCCACTCCTTTCTTGGTCCCCCAAGGTCTTTTGCCATCTCCCCTATGAACTCGACTTCAAAGGTCATAGTGTAATCTTTAATTCCAGCAAGCTCTGAGAGGGTTGTTTGCGAGAGGTTTTGTCGATCAGCACAAATGAAGTTAGTATTATCATAGGCTTCATCATATTGAGACTCGCTTTCAATGTCTAATTTTCTACCAGGGATGAGGCTCTTTTGTAGAAATTTTAATATTTCTGCTGGATCAGTGAGTTTTTCAGCGTCAATACCCTGAATCAGGGCACTCACTACTTCATGACAGTGGGGTGGTGTGGAAAATTCATCCCCTTTATCTTTCCCCATTTGTGCCCCTTTTGTGGTTGCATCTAGAGAAGAGGAACTGGATCCCTGCAAAGGATCATTGAGACCTTTTTCTGACTTCACAATGGCAGTGATAGAAATTTCGTCACTGAGATCTTTTCCATCCACAAGGGCATCATCATAGATAAACTCAAATCCCTGCTTTATTTTGACATAAAGCAGTCCCTGACCAGCCATTTTCTTTACTACAGCATAGCTATATTCAGTGCCTGACCCAAGTTGGAGAGTTGAAATAGCTTTGTGTCTTACCTTGACAAATTCAAAATCATTCATGCCCATCAATGAGTATTTCTTCTTGAGTGAATCAAGAATCTTATTTCTGATAATGTTTTCGCCGTCCTCGTCAGTCAACATCAGCATTCCAGAAGTTAAAATTGAGTCCCACTTCAAATTAGGAGAGCAACCGTCGTCTTGCATTTCTTCATCTTCAAAACAGCAAAGGAGAGCAAATTCTATTGGTTTTTGCTCTTTTGGCTTCATTTTCTTTTCTTTAACTTGCTTATAATTTCCTCTAGATGCAGATCTCAGTCGTTCGCTTCGATTAAGACGTCGGCATAACCCAGAAGCCGAGCTCTCTCTTAGCATATTATTTGCTCTATTCAGTGTATCCTGAATAGAAGTCGAAGACACAGATTGAGGTGAACTCTTGTTAGTATCAGCAAGAATCTTTGATGCTTCATTAAGGAGCTTTGAAACTTTATCAAGGTCGGACGAAGAACTTGCCGACATGATGCCACGAGCAGAGCCTTGTCGTCTTCTCGTCCGTCACATGAGAGTGAGGCTTGACCGCGCTCGCCCCAGGAAGAATAAATGAAAATTTTCAAGTTCAAATTTAAATTAAAAAAGTTTAAATTTAAATAAAAAAGGCTTAACTCTATATAAAAAAGTTTAAATTTAAATAAAAAGTTTAAATTTAAATGAAAAAGGTTTAAATTTAAATCAAAAAAGTTTAAATTCACAAATATATGGTTTACATCAAATCAATAATTTAAGGATTAAATATTGCTACCATTTGGCAGCCATACTGGAACTAGTAATATCTGCTTGATGCGTCTGGTCGAGAAACAAAATTATTTTTAATCTATTTAATTTTCTGTCTTATCACAGTTTCTCTACAACCTCAATGACCGTACGACATGTGAAATAACAATTTATTTTTCTTAAATGGGTATGCAACTGTGGGTTCGTTTGTGGCTCGGACAGTTGCTGAGTGGTGATTTAGCATCTGAAAAATTCAAGCACTTGAAAGTGAGACTTCTTGGAAACGTCAGATTTATTGATTTACACACTACCATTAAAATAGGAAATTTGGGATCAAACGCATTAAGTATTGATAACTCAAGAAAGTAAAGATGAGGATATAAGGTATGACATCTCTGATTTACGTCCGGCTCTATCTTTTTCTTTAGTTCTGAAAAGCCAGAAGATTCTTCAATTATGCACCCATATGCGATATTTCCTTTTTTGTCCGATCCGATGTTTATCACGGTTGTAATACCTTTTAACCCTTCCAATGCAGCTGAGTTAAAAATATTCATGACTGAACCATGTTTTGACTCATGACACCAAAAGAATGATGTAAAACCAAATTTTATCCGGAAGATAAGTTTTAATTAAAAAGGTAACTTAACTTACAACAGAAGAGATCAAGAAAGGTGGCCGCATTTGAAACGATTTTAAACCAATTTTGACCTTTCTGAAATAGTGGGACTGTGTCTTTTTGGGTTGATCACGAAACAGACGTCTTTATTATGACTAGAAGCCCCTTCAGTTGCGTTAAAAAAAAAAATTAGTTAGCCCAAACCAACCCTCATTTCTCCAACTTATCATGTCCCAGACAACGAGAGAACCCCTTTTGTCAGTTTCGTTGTCATCTTCAACGAAATCGTTGCTTGATGGAAGTGATTTTTCTTCCAAGGTTCAACCGTACCTGCAACTTCCATTTCTTTAACCCACGCTAGCTAAGTGCGAAGTTTTATTACGCACAGTAGAGCTTGGGGAAGAAAGAATTTATTCGTTGTTGGTCATCAGTTCAAGAGTATTTTGAGGCTAACCACAACAAAACTGCAATTGGCATATAAGATTTGCATGCGTTAATTGGGACTTTTAACGATATCACAGTTTTCTACGACATCAACTGCTAATCGACGGAACCACTTAAAAAAAAAACGGATGTCAGTTATTTTGAAATTTCTTTTACCGAAATTGGATTTTACATATGATAAAATTAAAAAAAAAAAAATACACAACATATGTCTTTTTGTAAAACGGTGCGGGGTGAGTAATGATGCTTCTTAAAAGGTTAAGACATCCACTCCGACAAGATTGTTGATTTACATGCGCTTTTGTCATATCTGTTTGCTCAGCCAGCGTGTCACATGAGGGAAACGTCATTCCCTTTAAACAGCTCTGTAAAGAACTTACACTCTCATTGCCTTTGCTCATTTCTGCTCACACTTTTAATTGAGCCACCAAGGCAGCCACAGAGCTATACGCCAAAATACACTGAACCTGATTCAATTGTGGATCATGCAAGCGTCATTCTTCTGATGTAACTTGACTCTAGGCAGGAGCTTCATATGCTGTAGTTCAGTCTCTTGATGATTTGCATACCCGCATGAGCTTTTATCTTGAGGATGAAAATAAAAATGGCGCTAACGATAGTTGAAAGATAGTTAAGTCTCTCTGATTTTCTTATTATGAGGCCCACTTCCTAGGTTTGCCTGATGCTTCAATGATTCCTCAACCATATAAGTGCTGCAGGCTAAAAAGAACGATTTAGACAACCCGAATGCTAATGTGACACTAACTATGGAGACTTAAAATAATTCGCTCAGGTTAAGCTGAGCTGGTGTTTATGGAAATTTTTCATGTCTATTTCAACATTCAGTCAGCCGGCCATACGAATGTTAGCTGTCGCAATATCTTATCCAATTTTTCTTGTTTAATTATCATAGAGATCTTTCCTCAATTTGCATTTTAACGAAAGAGAGTTTATGAGAAACTTTAATTTTTCAAATTAGCTTCCGTTTTCGCAAAGTTTTCTCCTTTTTTACGCCTGAGCAAAAACGCGAAGAAATTTCGTCTCACAGGCTGAAGACAAATATTTGGGTAGTACGGCGTCAAATAATTTCGCAGATGCAAGTTTTGAAGATATTTTTCAAAAATGTCTTTCCTATATCATAGCACGGCGCAGCGCTAATAACTCAAGCACAGAAACGAACTATTTAAACGTGACAAAGTGATTCTGGCTGCTTCTTTCGATATCGTTGCGACATGATCTACTAAAAAAAAAATTAAAAAAAGTTACTGTATTCCTTAACTAAAAAATTCAGGATATGTAAAGCTTCAAAGTGTCTCTGTCAATTCACCAGCCATCATACTTTAATCTAACTCTTTTATCAGCAGTTGTGCCGATAAAGACTTTGTACCTAAGAACTGACATAAAGGCCAAAATTGACAAGAAAATCTTGAAGTTAAATTAAAGAAAATGACGATAAGACACTATGTCGATTCAGTTCATGAAGGAAAGCTTTTAATTTGTTATCTGCCCTACTAAACAATTGTTTACTCACGACAGACCCTGTTGGGTGTTAAAATCGACAAATCGATGTCGAATTTCCGTAAGCGAAAATAAATATATCGGGATGAAAATTTTAAGTGAGTTTAATGCCTATACGGAAAGTTATGTATTCAGGCATATATTCCTTATTCGATATTCGCCCGCTATTTCAACATGGCAGTGCATATTTCAGAGCCGTATGACAATTTCAAAGTCATGTCTCTGTGAAATAAAAAAGGGAATTATCTGCATGCAATGAAAATAAGAGAAAAGGTTATGTGATAAGAATTAAATTGACAAGTTTTAAAAAAGCAATTTTGACATTGGAGTGATCTGAAATACGTTGTGCGCTTTCTTCTAATTACGTATGCTAAGCCGAAAACACCGTGAAGTGAAATGTTGACGCCATACCAAGTTGTCCTGCAACCTAAAAGGTTGTTTTAATAGGCTGAGTTGTGCAAGGATCCTGTGGTGAGTCTTGTTTTAATTTCTAGTCTTCGAGTAATGCCGCTAATGCAGGTAAAACTGATATTTTCGTTTCCTTTTCCTTCCATCAACGAAGTTTACGAGCGATTTCTATTTCACAAACACTAACTGATGTTCTCAGATAACGTTTAGGCTGAATAATATATCGAATTTTTTTTACCAAACAACGGTTAATCTTTGTTGAAAAAAAGGCTCTTGTAAGTTTTTCAATCTTTCATTTATTACACTTCAAAGATGCCTGGGATTTTACGTTTTCATCCATTGGTTCAACTATACCGTCCGGGTGAGTGTAGTCCTGAGAAGGACTGTTGTCGGTGGTAGTGACTGACGTTTCGACAACCTGTGCGGAAGTCATCATTTGACTCTATTGATGACTTCCGCACAGGTTGTCGAAACGTCAGTCACTACCACCGACAACAGTCCTTCTCAGGACTACACTCACCCGGACGATCAGACTACACCTTCACATGTTACTCCCGGGTTCAAGCCATTTATTGCATAACATTCTGTAAGGAATTTGTCTACACTTTCTGTGCATTGTAACGACCCATGGAATCCATCTTGGGATGACAGAATTCTAAGCCTTGTGTTACAGGAAGCCTTTCAGTTAAATTATTATTTTCAATTATTAGACATAACTGCGTTCTGTTTGCACAGTGCATTATTTTTTCTCGAACTAATAGATTCTAATGAAGGTCTGTCGTCGACTCACAGCTGCTCCAAATGATCAAAAACAAACCGACATACTCGCAGAGAAATAAAATGACATACTTGGAACACTGTTTTCCCAAATTCCCACAGATTTCCTACATTTTCCTATATTACAAATCTACACTCCACCGAAGGCAACTTTATCTTTTTTTCGTCTTCCTGTTCCTTAGACCAGGAGATTAATTACATATTTAAATGTGTTTTAAAATACGGAGCACCTGCATCACCTTCACAAAACTTGAGAAACTGCAAAGTCGCCTTTTTGAACTAATCTTGAATTTCCGCGCGTAGAGCAGGTTTCCAGCTTGTTTTTATTGTTTTTGTTGTTGTTTTTATTCCCTAAAGTTGATGAATCAAAATCATTGGAGAAATCGAAGAAAAAATTGGTTTAAATTATAGGAACGGACTGATAATGGCCGTGTTTGTTATATGATCATTTTTGTCGATCGCATACCATTTTGAACATTACCTAATGTAGATATCCAGTACAACAACCTCTCGACGCAAACTTTCTTTTAAAAGTTGCTCCAAACAGAGTGCGTTATCTTTTACTGTCTTATCGGGTAGAGTTTACGTTTACGTGCGTGTGAAATTCCCAAGGTGACAGCATGTTACCTCAAACGCCATTGACAATCGGTTAGAGTGAAGGCGTTTGTTATGGTGGGGATTAGAGTTTTATGTAATATTTCCTAATTCGATGGATAAAGAAGCAATTATCCCTAGATTCATTACGTTATGGGTTACATCCTTACAAAAATAGTATAACCCTCACACACATCATCACATCATGTAAAAATAAGACTTGCTTCAAAGCGAAATAGCTACCAAACGGTGTTCGTTAGTTTGACCTCTGCCGCATTTGAGCTTTAATTAGTTTTTAGTGACTTTCAAAGCGGAAGACACAAGCCCGTGTTGTACGTGGCTGGACTATTAATATGAGCCATGTTGGATTTCAATTCATTTTAAGCCCCACACATATAAGCATTTAAGTTTGATATTCCTGTCCGGCTGTCATGAGGAGATGCGTGCCCGATACCCGCATTAACATTCAAAACAAATCATCTTGAAATGTTAAAATAGAGGACTGATCAGGATTAAACTCAGTAGTTCATCAAGTTCATCAGGCTCGGGCTTCTGAATTTTCAAACCGTTGGACGAGGGAAGCAAGGTTGTCAAGCTTGTCTAGAGGTATACGGTGTCTCTTAGTCTACATCAACCTGAAGAAACACTTGGATCATTGAACTTGAAATGTATTTATTTTCCTTATTTTCTCTTCCTTTAGAGCTAAGAGATTACAAGTCTATAAGGTGACAGTGGTCTTCCATACATTCTATCGCAGTTACATAGCAATGTATAATCAAAAGACAATTAACGCCTCTAAACTCAATAATTTAGAGGGGAATAAGTTGATGTTGAAAAGCGAATTAAAGGGGAGATCGATTCTCTGTTTCCAAAACGATTCTATACATGTGCCATTGACGGTGTCTTTACATACTATATCGTTCATTATCTCAAGTGCTACTTTTGTTCTACCAGGTGTTAAACTGGGAATGAAAGATTAAGTGAAATCGTTATTGCTACTGCTTCTTTCTGATAATCTGTGCTAACTTAGAGTCTTAACCTAAGCATTACCTTCACTTTGATTCTTAGATTCATTATTAGTCACAAAATTATAATTATTTATCAAGAAACTCGTAATGTGTTTTCGCTTGCCTGTTCCTGTTTCCACCAATTCCTTCCGGCCTTTCCACTACTCCATTGACGTCCAGGAATATCGGTCTAAACCAGAGTGAGCTTGATTTTAAAAAAAGTTCTTACAAGTTTTTCTCTATAAATTCTCAATCGATTACTCTCACTGCGTGTGGTTCATTTTATCTTGTAAACGAGGTTGCTATCAGATAAGATTTAAGGGGCTAGGCTGTTAACTCGTGATTCGTCAAATAGTAATATTAGGGTCATCTTGTCTAACAACAGATCTATCTTATCTAGCAACAGAAAAAGAGAAACCGAAGATGGCGTTAAAAGAGACCGAGGTGGTTATCCTCATAGTCCTGTACGTCATCACGATGCTCGTAGCATTTTCGGGGAATGGTTTCCTCATCTATATCGTGTGGAAGAAACCTGAAGTAAGATCGCTGACAAGCTTCATGTTCGTCAACATGGCCATCGCTGATTTGCTGGTGACGTTGGTTGTGATGCCCTGGTCGATTGCCCAACTCTACACAGACGGTTTATGGATGATACCAGGAATATTGGGAGACATCACGTGCAAAGTTATCGTATACACTGCCTATGTCACTATAACAGCGTCCATCCTCTGCCTGACATTCGTGGCAGTCGATAGGTACTATGCCATTGTTCATCCCTTCCGCCGCCATCTTTGGTTCCGAAAGCCTAAACTGACAGTACCATTTATTTGGATCGTGTCATTGGCTTCTATGTCCGTTTTCCCTGTTGTACAAACCGTGGAAGACCACAATTCCAAATGCATGCTATCTGTTTACGTTTTGGGTGATCCAATGTGGGCTCTGCGAGGAATATTCCTCTTCCTAGTAGTGGTCAACTATCTGATCCCTTTGAGTGTTATTTCTGTCTTGTATACTATTACCGCACGGAGGTTATGGTTCCATGTTGCACCTGGACTGGAACATTTGAAAGGAAACCGAGAGCAAGTCGAAACCTCGAGGAGAAGAGTGGTTAAGATGCTCATCATTGTTACCTGTGCCTTTGCCCTTGGCTGGCTCCCAGCACAGGTGGTCCACATGAGATATCTCATACAAACATGGATTGTTGAGGTAACTCTTCAGCCGATTGTCGAGTTTCTGTGTTTTTGGTTTGGTCACGCCAACAGCGCCATCAATCCATGGCTGTACATATTCCTGAGCAGCAAGATCAATACGGCATTTACAAGAATCGTCAGTAGAAAAAGCAGCCGGTCGCCTCGGAGTCTCAGTGTCCAAACATCAAATGCCTTTTTACCACCTGAAGACGAAGCTTTCCAGAAAGAATCAACACTGTAATC